>NC_050605.1:23298449-23345949 GCF_013368585.1 Megalops cyprinoides
TGCACGGTTATCTTGCGAAATGTTTCTATACGACACACCAGATGACTTTCAGATCAGGTCCAGGAGGCAGAGTTTGGGGCTGACGGATCTCTGTGTTCTCAGACGGGTTAGTTAGACGGGTTGAGGCCTGACTGGATCCCTGTACTGGTGTTAGTACCACAGAGCGAGGCTGTTCACTGTGGACTCCACAGACCGTGACAGTGGCTTTGGGGGGGTTGAGGAGGACAGGACTGGTTCCCGTGAAGTGTGGATTGCCCTCTCTGCGGGACAGACTGTGTAAAGAAACAGATGGGTCTCGCTAGGAGAACTGATCTGATAAGATTCCCGAGAAACATGCTGCCCCACACACCTCCCCCATCTCTCTCTCTCTCTCCCTCTCTCTCCCTCTCCCTCTCTCCCTCTCCCTCTCTCTCTCTCCCTCTCCCTCTCCCTCTCTCTCTCTCTCTCTCTTTCTCTCTCCCCCCCCCCCCCCCCCCTTTCCTGCTCCCTCACAGCAGGGAACCGTCAGTGTATGTAAACCTGTAGCTGTGGAGATGTATGTGATGTCAAACAGAGGAGGGTGGTGGGGCTGTGTGTGTGATTTAGCCTGTCGTTCGGTCTGATGGAGGGTTTTACGGCTCCCCAGACCTCACACTCCTTTCAACACGGTGCCGGCAGACTGTTTTTGTTTTCAAACTGTTTTCAAACTGAGGAACAGGGCTGATATACGGCGTGCTAGAAGCTGGTTTCCTGTTGTTTACCGTATTGACTGTGGAGTGAAACCCACAGAAGCCCGAAGGAGAGGGAGTTCCAGTCCAGGGAAAGTCCTGCCGCAGTGATAGCCCCGGATCTCACCGTGCGGCTCTGTGGAAGGGTTATTCAAGGAGTCGATGAGTCAGGACGTCGTGTCCGTTCCACCACACTTACGCTCTTAAACGAGTCCACGCGGTTAGCCCCAGCCTGGAGAGCACTTGCACTAGAAGGACAGGTTGCAGTAGAGTTCTAAAGTGCTTTCAATTAGGTTATTACAAAGACCTGATTTGAATTCTTATCCGAGTGAGTCTAAATTCTGTCTCACTGCAAGACCTGAGGCAGCACTGAGTGACCCATCTCTGGGAAGTGCAGGCGTCCCATTGGATCCTACTGCCAGACACTCCGGCTCAGCCAATGAAATATCTGCATTTCAGAAGAGTTCCTCTTATTGGGTTGTTAAGATGACTTGCAATCTTTCCACAGATAGTTTTTCCATTGTGAGGTGTGGTAATACTAGAGAATTACAATGCTTAGTCTTAGAGTGAGTGAGAGAGAAAGAAAGTAAGAGAGAGACTGATTGAGAGAAAGAGAGAGAGAGCAGAGAGAGAGAGAGAGAGAAAGAAATTAATTCCCTTTGGAATTGTTTTATAGCAAGTGAAATCTAACACAGAAAATGAAAGTTTCTTTGCTATGGCAGGGTAAGGAGAGCTGTCACTGACAGCCCAGGAGATCTGCGCAGTAATGCTTAGACTCTTTGGTGAGGTAACATTACTGTGCATGCAGTATGCGTTGTCATAGTGGAGACTCTACCATTCCCGACAGGCGCCCCAAGACTATATCATTTAGAATAAATTTGTAGTGGGATAATTGCAGCCTTGGAGAAATATCGATCATAAGTTGAGCTGTTGAGCAGAGTCACATGGTGCAGTCTGGTGTAGTCATGCACTTGCAGGTCCACTGAGTGGTGTCTCATCAAAACACATATTAGTGCTAATAACACTATTTTCTCTGCCTTCATTGCCTGGGAGAGATCCTTTAACTTGTGTGAAAGGGCAAACTGTTTTTCTACATGCAATCAGCATGTTCTTTCCACTTAGTGCCTTTGCTTAACATTTTACAGGCGTTCTGCAAGTGTTCTCACACAGTGGTGTGAATTTTTCAGGAGACGACCTGGGCAGTGGACGGGTTAATGTGGAACCTGCACGCAGTGAGACAGTGTGTCATAGATTAACGCACTGAGGCAGTGTGTAATAGGTCCATAAGCTGACACAGTGTGTTGTAGGTCCGTGAACTGGAACAGAATGTTATAGGTCCATGCACTGAGACAGTGTGCTGTAGGTCTGCGCACAGACAGTGTGCCATAGGTCTGCGCACAGACAGTGTGCTGTAGGTCTGCGCGCAGACAGTGTGCTGTAGGTCTGCGCACAGACAGTGTGCTGTAGGTCTGCGCGCAGACAGTGTGCCATAGGTCTGCGCACAGACAGTGTGCTGTAGGTCTGCGCACAGACAGTGTGCTGTAGGTCTTCTAGTGCCTCACAGAGAGATGTTGTACTGCATGGCCCTCACAGGTGATGGGCTGTAATTGTAAGCAATGGTATGGGAACGGCTTTGTGACACACCTGTGCAGATGCACTTTCATATTCTAAGATGCTTCACAAGCAGGACAGGCAACTGTCCTGAACAACGATCAGGCAGGTTGGAAACTCTCGTCTTTTTCCAGGTATCACCTGGACCGTGATCTCTTCCTAAAACTCTCAATATTTATACCACAACGCATACGCCATAACAGTAATTCCTCCCGATGTCACTGTCCCTTGCCTCTGTTGTATACACATCTGTCCCTTTTTTCCTAGCTCCGTCAGAGCAGTGAGGTGGAGCCCAGCAGCAGTCTGGAGTGGCATTTTATCACTGGTAATCCACACAAAATTGGGGGTTGTCTGATCTAGGTCCCTTGGCCTCCAGACCGATTTTGAACAGCTGCTGGCAGTCTAAAAAGCCATATATATGTATAGCAGCATAATCATAAAGTTGCTATTGGGTGACTCCATCTGCCAGCCTATCAGAGGACAGAACCCACCCTGCCCTGCCCCCCCCCCCCCTTCTCACTGCTCCACCAATGACAGTGAATGCTTCCATGACATTGTTAAAACAGTCCATGACATCGCAATGGCTGGAGTGAGTGACAGGTAGGGGCGAATCACAAATCAGAACAGAATCACGTCAGTCTGTCTTTTCAAACCTGGTTTAAGATGGGCCTCTCCCCACTCTGAGCTCTATAGCAGAATAAGAGATTAACGTCACAATAGAATACACACTGCATTTACCCTCTGTATGGATTTCCTGCACACTACAATGCACTTGAAAAATAGGAAATTCAAGCAGGCATTGAATCCAGACACTGGACATAAATAATTCAGGATATGAGCTCCTTTTATACTTAAGTGCTCTACACATCAGAGGCCAATTTAGTTAAAAGAGTAATTTTGTGTAGTTTTTTATTTGTTTTTGTTGTGTGAAATCCTGTTGGAAGGGCAGAAGCTTAGATTTATGGTGACTTAAAAACTGTATGAATGTACTGAGGATGCGTTAGCTCTGTGTGAGGAGCACCTGCGTGCGCGGCTTTGCAGGCTTTCTCCGGCGCTCCTTCCTCACTGACTTCCCGGGGGTGTGTGGGAGCGGCTGTCGCAGGATCGCGGGGGTGGCATGGCTCTGCTCGCAACGCTGGCACTCTCACTCACACACACACACACACACACACACACACGAACACACTCTTACACACACATACACACAAACACACTCAAACATGCACATACATACACAGTCACAGACACACGTACGAACACACAAGTGCACACACACACTCTGGCATTGCTCTGGCATGAACACCGACACACACATGCACACAGACACATGCATACATGTGTGCACACACTCATAGACATGTATACACACACAAACACTCACGCACATACACACAAGCACACAAACAATAACAACGGAATACGAATCATCTTAGAATGATGGCACATATATTAAAAACACAATCCAATCCTGTTTAAGCCGTGCTTATTTGTGAAAATCCCACTGCACGTAGTTGACATCCATGCTACACTCCTCCCTCCTTATACTGTTCTGGTATTTCCTGACGTGTGATTGGCCAGGGGGTGGAAGGACACGCGGCAGACAGGGTGGGGTCTGTCCCTGTAAGGGGGTAAAGGTAAGATGTGTGTTTCTCGTTGGTGTGCGCTACACTTTGCCCCGGCATGTATTTCGTCCTGTCACAGCTCTGTTCGTTAGGGGCGCTCACAGCGTAGGCTCCTCATTTCCCAGCCTGTGACAGCTCGTAAACCCCCCCCCATGTCCATCCGTCTCGCCGTCCCTGTGTCCTTGCTTCCCGCCATTGTGCGACGTGCCGCTCCGTAATTCCCCTCCTCTCCTGTGCTCGTCACCTGCACGGTCAGCTCCACAACCAGGGACACGTTCTCCTGTCCCCTGCCGTTTCCACTGTGCTACGCGGTGACAGTGTGCAACCCCTTACACGCACTGACAACCCCAATACTCACACAGGCTGGAGCTCTGTGTTTTAAAAAAGGCAGGAGTCATGTGTGAGTGTGCAGGGTTTTTTAAGGTTATTATTTAATGTTTGGTTATTAATATATATTTTTTTTAAATTATGTGGAGAGATTTCCTGGTGTTTTTTTGTCACAGAAGGAGCTCTGATTCAGCATGATTGATTCTTCTGTTTGCTCGCATGGTTGTTTATTTGAGATGGTGGTGGGGGGAGGGGGCCGGGGTCAGGTGATGCAGAAAGAGCCGGATTCGGTTGGTTCTTTCGGCTGCGATGAAGAGCAGACCACCCTGCCGATGGTGTACGATGCGCGGGGTGAGGGCGCTGTCTGCTGTTACTTATTCATGAATGTGAGAAATGATGTGAATTATTGAGTGTGTGGTAGTATTGCACAGTGACGTGAGAAATGTTCCCTGCTGTCTGGCTGTTTCACATGTGAACAGAAGGATGGGGCGCTACGCCGCGCTACGTATGCTACCTGCTGATGTGTGGGTGCGCTGTCGTGCAGGGCATTCTACAAACCACTGTACAGGGTCTACATCAGCGCCCCAAAATGCTGCTCTGTTTTCCAGCGAGGTCTCTGTTCTGAACACGTTACGGTATTCCACCAGCAAACCCCATATCCTCTCCTTTTTGCAACGTTTTCAAACCCATGAATATGCAACCAAATTGCACCTCTGTTGACTGAATTTCTCCTGAGGCTTTTTAGTAGAAAAAAAATCATATCAAAATCATATTTTACGTATTTTACTCAAAACCTCACTGGACAAACCCAGCAGCAGACGCCGTTTTGTGGCTCTCCGGCTTGTGCATCTGGTCAAAGGTGAGGAAAACATGTGGTCTCCAGGATCCATTACCAGATATTTACACAGCACAGCATGCGGCTGGTTTCCCAGGTGACAGCACTCCGTTTCCGTGACACCCTCGCCCATCTGCCTGAAAGGGATGCAGGGGATAAGACTCGTTAAAGGAGGACCCCCGGGGGGGGGGAGTGGGGGGAGAGTGAGAGGCTATTTCAGTGGCTGTGATTGGCTGTTACAGTCGTACATTTTTTAGGTGTCAGAAGAGCTTTCAGAATTAATTTCCATCACTGATGCCGTCAAGAGCCACACATCCTTACCCAGGTCATCCTGAAGAGGTCCAAATGTTTTTCTTTTTTTTAATCTCTAATAAAGGTCCAATTAGGATAATAATACAGATAAAAAATAATTATCATCATGGTGCTTCACGTCTGCGTGCCAGGTGCTAATTTGATTGGACTGCTCTGAGAGCAGAGTGACACAGTGAAGTTTCTCCCACCCCTCGTGTGGACGTGCTCACGTATTGTACAGGAAAACAGAGTTTGTGAATGGTGTTGAATTCTGGGAAGCGCTCCCGACCATGTAAGGAAACTGTTCTGAAAGAGTGTGAAGGCAGGAGGCCATATGCACACATTCTGCGGCATCTCTGTAAATATACAGCAGGATTATTTTATGCAGATTATACCCATCTGTTTACCATCTGCTGGAATACCTGTTTGTCTTATGGAGCAGGTAGACGCGAGCGTGTAGTTTTAGCTGGTTTTCTCTGCCGCGGTGTTGGCGGGCGGCTGCGCACAGACCCGAACGTTGGCAGCGTGGCGCTCTCGTGACCTGCCCCAGCCTGTTTCAGGGCAGCGTTGGCATCAGGCGTCTCTGCGAGCGATTCCAGTTATTCTGTTTATGTACCATGTCCTCGGTAGTTTAAACATGGTGGTGCGCAACGCGTGGAGCCATCTGTCGTCGGAGGTGACCAACTGTTTTAAATGCTGTTCGGCTTGGAGAAAATGGAGTTAGCCAGCCGCGTTCACACAAAAGGCCCGTTCCTGGGTATCGACCAAGGCAGTCGGGTTCGCTTCTCACACTCACAATCAGCTTTTATCTCTCGGGCTGCATCGTACAGCCCGGAGGCTGAGGCCGGGCGGTTACTCTCACGCTACGGTTTGTGTCTGACTCATCGGCTCGGTGGGAATGTCTCAGAGGGTGGAATCTCACCTTGCCTGTGACATCACCAGCCTGTTCTGAGGCTGAAGCAGCCACTACCGGCTCGGTGGCCTGCGTAAGCCGGCTTTTTCCCGCGAAGGCTGTTGTTTGATGAGGTCATCCATCAGCTGGGATCGTGCCGCTGCGAGGACGCGCCGAGGGAGGGCTGATGGGGCGTAAAAACGGTTTTATGTCCTCTACTGGCTCTGAGCAGCGCTGACATCAGACAGCCAGGGCAAGAGGGAGAAACAACAGCACCCTGAATTATAAAAGACATTTTTAATAATAGTGTTAATTTGAAAATAGGGTTTGACAAAGAAATCCATATCAGTTAATACATTTATTGATTTTTTTTTTTTGTGGTTGTAACCGTTGCCACGTTTGACAAGCATGGGTGTCATGGTAACATGGGTGCCATGGTTTCTACCCATTGGCTAAGAGCAGCATTATCTGGTTGTCTGATTGCACAGGAAGTGAAATAAAGTGTTCTCTCTGTGAGACAGGTGGAGAGCTCTTAGAGGGAAGCGATCTCTCTGTGAGACAGGTGGAAAGCTCTTAGCGGGAAGCATTCTCAGCAGGAAGCGTTCTCTCTGTGAGACAGGTGGAGAGCTCTTAGCGGGAAGCATTCTCAGCAGGAAGCGTTCTCTCTGTGAGACAGGTGGAGAGCTCTTAGCGGGAAGCGTTCTCTCTGTGAGATAGGTGAAGAGCTCTCAGCGGGAAGAGTTCTCTCTGTGAGATAGGTGGAGAGCTCTCAGCGGGAAGAGTTCTCTCTGTGAGACAGGTGGAGAGCTCTCAGCGGGAAGAGTTCTCTCTGTGAGATAGGTGGAGAGCTCTCAGCGGGAAGAGTTCTCTCTGTGAGACAGGTGGAGAGCTCTCAGCGGGAAGAGTTCTCTCTGTGAGATAGGTGGAGAGCTCTCAGCGGGAAGAGTTCTCTCTGTGAGACAGGTGGAGAGCTCTCAAAGAAGAGTTCTCTCTGTGAGACGGATGGAGAGCTCTCAGAGGGAAGAGTTCTCTCTGTGAGACGGATGGAGAGCTCTTAGAGGGAAGCGTTCTGTCTGTGAGACAGGTGGAGAGCTCTCAGCGGGAAGCGTTCTCTCTGTGAGACAGGTGGAGAGCTCTCAAAGAAGAGTTCTCCCTGTGAGATAGGTGGAGAGCTCTCAAAGAAGAGTTCTCCCTGTGAGATAGGTGGAGAGCTCTCAAAGAAGAGTTCTCCCTGTGAGACGGATGGAGAGGTCTCACCGGGAAGAGTTCTGAGATGGTGTGCCTGGCATTTGCTCTGAAATAGTTTGAGAGTGTTCCCACGGTCTGGCGGTAGTCGCATTTTTCCCCAGTGTGCTGCGCCCCTAGGTTGCGTGAAATCTAAGCAAATTATCCCCTCCTTGCAGTCAGGCTGCACGGCCCTGTGTTGTAGTGATTACCCAGAGTGCACTGCTCTATCTCAGGGGCAGGGGCCTCCCAGGTACGAGTCATGGCTGAACCTGAGCATTTCCACTGAGAGCTCTGCTTTGTTTCAGCCTGATCGTTTTGAGATTAAGCTCGCAGATGATACAGGCTTCTGTAGGTCCAGTTGCTATGCAATATGGTGAGATGGAATCAGATTGGCTTATTGTTCCAAAAATATGAATATCAGATGCAACACTGTTGCAATAATCTGTTAATTATTGCGCTACCCTTAAGAGAAGGACACCTCAGCCTCTTGTGCTGTTGAAGATTAACCCCTCGGCCAAGCAGGAAGTGCCTAGGATTGCAGAGGAGAGTCGTGTGGATCAGAGCGTTTTGCGTTGTGCCGGGAGGGTATGTAATCTCTCCCGTGTCACTAGCAATTGCTGCACCACGGCTTACACGTCACATGTCTTCTCTGGGAGAGGGAAAAAAGGCGCTCTCTCCGACACCCTCGTGCGCGGGGCCTGCCCTGAGCGGAAGTGCGTAATTAAAAAGGGAATTACGCCCTCCTCCCCTCCTGACTGCGTCTGCTGTGTCATTGCGCTGTGTGGAACGCAAGGTCAGTGAGAGCTGCCTCTCTCGCCCCTCGCATGGGATAAACAGCAGGAGAGGAGTGGTGGGCTGCCGCTGCTTAAATATGTCTGCATACTGTCTACATGGTAGCGTGCCAAAAAGGCCTTCAGAAGGTTTCAGAAGGCCGCAGGTTCGGTGTTTGTGTGGAGGGCTGTGCTTCACCGTAGAGGAATATGGTTGGTTTTTTCAGTGAATGTCCAAATATGTATAAAAGCATCATATATAAAAGTACAATTCACCCAGGAGAACAGCCTCTGTCTCATGAATAAATAATTCGGTGTACATAAGGAGAATGTGCAGAAATAATAGGACTGCTTTTGTTAGCGGTTATGGCTTTGGAAGCCCTCAGATGGTGAATAGGTGAGTGTTTTGTCCCGGTGGGCAGAAGTGAGGCTGAGTGTCCATTCCCTCGGGCTCATGGATGAGACTCTCAGTGCAGAGGCCGTGGGTGATGGACGGTTTGCACAGTCTGGTTCAGTGGGGGTGTCTGGTCATCAGCACTGTGAGTACGGCCGGGTTTTAGGGAGGGGCAGGTTCGCAGCCATTCAGCTCAGAGACAGGCTCCCAAGCGCTCCATTCGTCTTTCACTGTGTGTTTATATATTCTGTGCCTACTGTATGTGTGTGTGTGCATGCACCTACTGTATATGTGTGTGTGCCTACTGTGTGTGTGTGCCTACTGTATGTGTGTGTATGCCTACTGTGTGTGTGTGTGCCTACTGTATGTGTGTGTGCCTACTGTGTGTGTGTGTGCCTACTGTATGTGTGTGTGTGCATGCGCCTACCGTATATGTGTGTGTGTGTGCCTACTGTGTGTGTGTGTGCCTACTGTATGTGTGTGTGTGCATGCGCCTACCGTATATGTGTGTGTGCCTACTGTGTGTGTGTGTGTGCCTACTGTATGTGTGTGTGTGCAGCTACTGTGTGTGTGTGTGTTTGTGTGTGTGTGTGTGTGTGGATCACACGTAAGTGTTATCTTTTCAGACCAGCAAATAATTCCCGTTATCAGACAGACTGGCATTCCCTTTCATAAGGTTAAAGGCTTGAAACTGAACTCCAGGCTCTGAGTTTTGCCATGGTGTCGCACTGCCCCCATAATGCATTGCTCCCGTCTTCCTGCTGCCTCTAAACTCACTTTTAATTTTTAGTGCCACAGTACAGCGCTTGAGCGCAGAGCCACTCGGCGTATGAGCAGAGTCTAGCTGTGAAGTGCCATTGATCTTTAGCCGATACTGATGGAAGTCCTCTGGGACCGTGCTACAAATGAATTGCTACAATTAGAAAGGCTAATTTAGTAATGACATTTTAAAGGCCCAGTTTCTGAGTGGAGGACCTGATTTTCATTAGCATGTGTTTCAGTCGGCCGTTTGCACCGAGCACCCGGCAGAAGGGGCTCTTCGGTGGGGTGTTTGCGGAGCCGGGTGCAGTAACGGGGTGCAGTGGCCCAACTGGGGGTGCAGACAGCAACCCCACACTGGGGACCTCAGAGTGAAACAACACATCTCAGGCTGGCTCAGTACCTGTGGGAGGTGTTCGCTTTTCCCCGAGAGACAACATCCTGCAAACAACAGCAGCATCTTTTTTGCATATTATTATTGTCACTGCTGCTGCCGCTGTTGCCATCATTAGTATGGTAGCTGTTATTTACATATAAATATTGCATCAGTAGATTGCATTATAGAATTATTAGGGAAATATGACAACAGAAGAAATTATACTATATAAAGCAGGGCAAAAATGCAGTAATCCATGTAATGGATGACAGGCACAAATGCGCCAGTATTTATGAAAGCCTTAAAGTATGAGTAAAGCGTTATTTTCCTGGTGAAATTATCATCGGGGAGAGAGGGAGGCAGGCTGTCTGGCCAGGCAGACTCACCTGTGCCCTCCTGTGAGTGAGCTGGAGCCAGCCTGGGCGTCTGTGACTCAGGGCGGGGGGGGGGGGGGGGGGGGGGGGGGGGGGGGGGCGAGGATCGATGCTGGAGGAGCTTTATTGTGTTTGGCTGCTCCTGTCCTCCCTGTGCCGGCCCCTCGGGCACTGTAATGAAGCTGTCATCCAGACGGAGGGGGCCGGAGCGGGGAGGGGCAGGGAGGGGAGCTCGGGCACCGCAACCAGCGCCCCCGACACCACAGAGCCCCACCACCCCATGCCAGGCCACGCCCACGGGACAGACAGCGAGGATCTGCCCCAGGTCTGGAACCCCCGCCCACACGCTGCCTGATAAATACTCCCGTTTAATTAGAACGAATTGATTAACATGGGCATTACATGTTTTTTAGCCAGTTAATGAGGTAATTACCAGGTAACTGGAGGGGTGCTGAGGTCAGACACAAGGTGTGACTGAGTCAGGAAGAGTAGGCGCTGGCCCCGCGTTTGGAGAGGGTGCAGAGGGTGCTGTGTGAGCACAGTGACACTGTGAGCTCTCAGCAGGAGAAGAGCTGGGCTCTGCTTCCCAAACCTCACAGGATGTCTCACCTCATTTGTGGGAGTTTTTATGGAGCTATTTGGGATACATGTTTATGCAGAATCACTCAGATTACACGCCATCCAAGTGGATGGCAATGACTTGAGTCTCTTGAAGCGTCTCAAGTGTTTAAGGTTGTGTTATATGTGATTTTATGCACTTTAGAATTCCAAACTTTGATTGTGGTACTGTTCATTGGTAGACATTGTATAAATTTCTATGAATTAATTTTACACATTACACACTTCTTTGTTTGAACATTTGAATGCTCTTCTATGTGTGGTATGATTCTGGAGACAAATTTTGATTATGAATCTGTGATTTTGATAATATTGGGTAAATCTGTAGGGTGATGTCAGTTCTGCAGGAAAGTCATATATACATAGCCATATCATGGAGGCACGTAGCTTCACTCAAGTAGTGCGATCAGCGAGGATTGAGAGTGGAATATCATACAGAACGCTTTAACGATGGAATGTTTTATGTATTGCCCAGCTGTGTCCAACATTACATTAAAAGTTCTCTTTTTTTATAGTTCAAGCCATAAGTGTTCTGATTTGATGACTCGTTTTTATTATTTTAGAAGGGGCGTGGTTTAAAACAGAATTTCCACGGTAAAATAGAACTGCACACCCAGCCGCAGAACCTCGTGTTGCCAAATGGAAACTCAGAGACACGGAAGTGTTAAGGATGGAGGGGAACAGGAGCTGAGGATCTTGTTGCAATAGAACATCTGTGGTTTAACCAACGGATTGGAAGCCCTCGAAAACCCCTCAGAGTACGTCAGGAGGGGTCTCTGCTGTTAACTGGAATGAAGGCAGTGAATCAACACAGCTGTTTTTTTTTGGTGGCTTCAGGTGATGTTCCAGTACACGGGCTCTGATTCATGAGGATGCTGTTTATCAGAGTGTGTAAGTAGTTGACTCACGGCTGAAGCGGCTTGGGGAAGACAGCGTGCTGAAGGGGAAAGCGCCTGCCGTCTGACCGTCTCCCCCAGGCCAGGTGCTGTCACGCACTGTGCTCCCCTGTCTTGCGTAATAACAATGCACATTTTTTTCCCCCCGCGTAAATTTTACTTGCAAAGTGATTTTCCAGCTCCCAAAGTGCTGGAAGGCACTCTGAATGGGAATGTCCTTGTGTGAGAACGAATGGTAACATCATCGCAGTGATCCGATCTCAGCCCGTGGAGAATCGTTATTGATGTTAGCATTATATCAACACCCCGCCGCGGAGCTGTGAAGGAAATCTCTGCACCTCCCTCCCCTGCCCCACTCCTCCTGCCCCGCCGCTACACCTCCAACAGCGCCCCCTGCCTCCCTCTCTGTGTGTTTACAGGTAGGAGTGACGAGCAGGGTGCTCTGGTGGAGGAGAGTCTCGGAGAGGGTTTGTATGCTGCTTTTTGTGGTGTTGACCTAGTTTAGGGGCCTGGATTCAGAATGACTCTCCTCTTCCAGTCTGTGAGATTCAGAGAGGAGAGGGGGTCTTGCACAGCACTGATCAGAGCTCTGGGCGCAGTATAACCTTCCCTTCACAGGTGGGTCTATGTCTGCATTAAGGACAATGCTGGAACCTGTGAAGTTACAACCACAACTCCTCGGCTCTTGTGTTACAGAGACAGAGGAAAATGGCACAGCGTGAATTTCAGGGCTGTGGTGGAAGTACCAAGCCAGCCAAACTTTGGTGTACAGTATGCCTGTGTGTTTTTTCCCAGCTATTTATAAACTTGTGCATGCATATTTTAGTGTGCACTGTGCTGTGTAAGACTGATGATCAGTCAGTCAGGAAGCGAAATCGTTAAAGCGACCTCTACTGGTCAGAAGCAGGCGTGACAAGGGGAACAGCATGGATGCCCACCTCTCCGGACGGCCTGACCCAGTTTGCACGGCAGTTATGTGTCTGCTTCCAGGGCCGGTTCCTACCATCCCCAAATTAACGCACGGTCTTCTCAGCTGCCTTGGATTCGTATCTCAAGGTCATTATCTCGTCTTCCAAAACGCGGATGACGAAAATCACAGCCGCTTTAGCGACCGTCATTGTTTTTGGCTTGGCAACACAGGCAAAGAGAATGTATTGTTAAATGAGCCTTGAAAATGCATGGGTTATCAGTATGTATAAGCGTAGCAGAGCAGAGTAATGATCCAGGGGCTCCCCTGGGAGGCAGTGGCCGTTAGGGACCGTGCTGCTCTGTATCACACGTCAGCCTAACATGCACCAAGAGAAACTCTGATGCCCTTTCTGCTGACCTTTGACCCGTCTATGTCACGCTCGAAGAAAAAGAGTTATTTGGTTGTAACGGTCACTTGGGATTTTCTAGGCTATCATTAAGTGCTGAAAATGATGAGCTTTGCTGCAATACTGAGTTTTGGCTTTATTAATAAGAGCAAATACCTCACTGTATGTTGTTGGCTTGCTGTTTAATATGTGCCTTTAATGCACTGCCCATTAATATTTATTGTAGTCTTTCAATTATTGTGGATAGTGCATGCCTGATCAATGACCCTATTTCCTTAATATGTTGGGAATCTTATGATGACCTTGGTGCTCCTCACTAGTGTCTGCAGCTCTCCCTGGGAATAGCGGTTCTTTGGAAAGAGTTCAAAGAGGAGCAAACCGCTTAATTTAATAACCGAAAGGTTTGTTCCATTTGGACAAGATTCAAGAGTGGAGGCACCGGGAGGGGGAGAACAGAGGGAGATCTGATTGATGGCTCCTGAGTCCCGAGAGGCCTGGCGCTCATCCAGACACGGCACGCCGTATCGGGGCGGGGCTGAAGGTTACGTCTGACATCACTGAGACGGACGCGGACGGGAGGCGAGGTTCAGAGTCGCGGAGTGTCTCTGTGCCCGTCGAGGGAGGAAAGCACAACGCGTCCCTGTGAAATTCGTGGAATGGGAGTGTGAAATAATCATATTGGACTGGAGTGTCACATCCTGGGGGTCTGAGTGTGGTATTTGTGGCGGGAAGTACCGGGGGTCACAGCAGTAATAGGCAGCTGATGCTGCACTGGCAGCTTACCGCTGTTACACAACAGCGAGGTGGGGGTCTCTGGGCTCAATCAATAGCTCTGGTACAGATATTACGGGGGGCGGGCACCTGGCCCTGAAACAGCCCTGAGCCGGATTCAGAGCAGAGGGCTGATGTTCTACGCGCTGGATGGCGGTCACAGGGTAACCTGCCCATGCAGTCACTGTGCAGGGTGTGGAACTGCACCTGCAAATTTACCTACAGCGGCAGGGAGGGGGCAAACGGATCAACACCGGAAGCAGTGTTGGCATTTCACACTGGAGTGAAGCATTTTATTAACTACCACACCCCCCACCCCCCCAACTCCCACCACTACCAACCCTGCTTCTCCTGTCGATAAATGTTCACAGGAAAGGCCTGAAACAAATGTAGAAATAAAAGGAAAGTCTATGCTGTGCTATGCTATTGGGATGCTCTCTGTATGACTATATTTACCTGCTAGAGTTACACATATCAGATCCTCACCGTCTCCTGCATCACTTTCTGTAACTGAGTGCAGCTGAGTTTCTGAGTGCAGCTCCACAGGTCATAGATCGGCTGTGTACTTTCATTCTCAGAGCTGCACATTAGCTGATA
This sequence comes from Megalops cyprinoides, assembly GCF_013368585.1. Lineage (NCBI taxonomy): Eukaryota > Metazoa > Chordata > Actinopteri > Elopiformes > Megalopidae > Megalops > Megalops cyprinoides. The sequence continues at coordinate 23,312,833 of NC_050605.1, forward strand.
TGTCCACTTATAGCCTGTTTGCTTTTGATGTGGTCTTTGTTCCCCCCACCCCTGACGTTGAGAGCTCCGGGAAGAGGGTTCGAAACAGCGCGCTGTCTCTGTGATGCTGACCTTTACACTGTGTGTGGATGTGCAAGCAGCCAAGGCTCAACATCAAAGTTTCATTCCTGGGGACTGTTGATGAAAAGGAGCCACACCATGCTTAAGATGGCAGGCTGGGGTGCTGATGCCTGGAGAGCAGGGACGAGCGGCGAGGCCTGGAGCAAGCGCCAACGCCCAGAATCTTCTCTGTGTCAAAGGGCCTTGAGGAGCTGGTTGGTTTGGTGAGAATTATTAGAGATTCTTATAGAAGGTCAGGCAGGAGGGCTTGCTGCTGAAGCCCCGCAGATTCATGGTCACTTAATTCAGGCTCCAGTGGCTGTGCTGTCAGTGGTGGGGGTGGAGGGTGGGGAGATTGATGAGCTTGGCTCTGATTGGCTGCCGTGGTTGTGACGCCGGAGGTTTGGGAGGCAGCAGTGGCTAAGCGAGAATGGGCTCCTAATTTTACAGCTTTCCATTACCAGCTAATCAAGAGCGGTAATTTGGCTCTGCATGCAGATGAGGTCGTTATGACATAAGAACATAAGTTTGCTGATGAGAACAGCGCATTCAGCGAAGCTAGGCTTGTCAGTCTGCCTTTATCCAGGGCTGTGTGGAGGCTTGTCTCGGCTTCCTCTACAAATCCTGCTGCGGTATTCCACGCATGTATTACTGTCTGACCTCCTAATATCAGCATGAAATTATTATTATTATTATTATCTTTGAACTCATTTCCACATGTGCCGTCTTGCTCTGCTGACACAAACTATCTTAAAATGGCTTTTTTAGTCCACTGTATTTATCCCTTTTAAAATTTTAAAACCATGAATCAAAGTCCCTGACTCCTCCAACTTTTCTTTCGTCTCTTGTCGTAATTTATACATTTGATATCTGGGACCACTCTTGTTGCCCTTCTCGTTACTTTTTCAAGAGTTTTTGTGACGCTCTTATAGTGTGATGTCCAGAGCTATGCTATACACCACATCAGAGTATATTTAAATATTCTTAATAGCCTGACAAAGGCATTGTGTAGCATTATTATAGCTTTATTTGTATTTGTTTATTTGTAATCAGTATGTTTTGCTATATATCTTAGGATCTTATTTGCCTTTTATGGCTTCCGCACAATGTCTACATCCAGACTGAGCACACTCTCTAACTTTGTACCTTTTGTAAAATAACCCTCTCTTACATTATTACCCACATGCACAACTGTACATTTGGCAATGGTAATCTTTATTTTCCAGATTTCTGTCCAATTCCGGATTCTATTTAAATTCTTCTTGAGTCACTATAGTAACTTTCAAACTGTTTGCTTCTCAGAGTTTAGTGCATTTAACCGTTTCGCTCCTGAAGTTCTTATCATGTTTGTTTATGTAAATAAGGAACAGTAGAGGTCCCAGCACAGAGCCCTGAGGGACTCCACTACCCATAACACCTTGCTCAGACAAAATCCCCCTACTGTTACTCTGTGCATTATGTACCAAAGCCAGTTTTTAATCCACTTGAACAAAGCTCTATTTATTACTACTGATTTCAGCTTGATAATGAGTCCCTCGTGTGGTACTTTTCACAAACGCTTTTTGAAAATCCAGATATATAATATTATAAGCCTGATTCAAGTCAACGTATTAGGTAGTTGTCTTAAACAATATCCCACGTGAAAACTATGCTGTCTCTTAAAATACATTTTTTTCCAAGAGTTATTCTAACCGATCCTTTATGATAGATTGCAAAGTCTTACTTACTAATTTCCCTGGATCAGTGTGATTCCCTGTCTGATATATGTATATTACACATGTTTTTAATCATCAGGAATTTCTCCACTACCAAGAGATTGCATGACAGTTTTTGCTGATGGTTTATAAATTATCTCTGCAAGTTCTTTAAGTACCTTTGGGTATATCAGGGCCTGCTAACATATTCATCTTTAGTGTTTTGTAATTTTTTCCAGTAATTACATGTCCTTTATATCAGTTTCATGAAATGTTTCCTGAGTATCAGATGTAATTGCAGGCAGACACACAGCCTCTTCCCTGGCAAAGCTCTCAGCAAAATAACTGTTCAGCGCATCTGCAGTATCTTTATTGTTATAAAGCAAAACCTTCCTTTTTTGTGAGCGTAACCTCCTTTTCATCTACTGCAATATTGGAAAAAGCACTTAGGAATATTTTCTGCATCTTTCACAATTTGCTTCTAAAATTGGCCCTAGATCTAGGGCCTCCTGGTTCCTATTTTAACACTGGCACCTTTTGTTGGGTTTGCTAACTTTCTGGTCTCCAAACTGGCTTTTTTTGATATTTTTCATTTTTGTTTAGTAGTTTTTTGTTAGCTTTTTAAAACATTTACACAAGAATTTACTTTCTATTTACCACTGTGGACTGTGGCAACCACCTATTCAATTTATTTTTCCTTATTTTTGGGGTGAATTTATGTAGGCAAGTTGAGAATAATTTATTCATTTACTCAATTCTCACAGTTCTGCAGTCTGGAAGTATTACCCAGTCTGTGCTGCTTAAATTTTCTCTCAACTTATTAAAATTATCTTGATTAAAACCAAAACCCTGCATTTGGAGGAGGTGGCTTCAGCTTCCAGTATACCTCACATGTGACGACGCTGTGGTCTCCTTACCCCAGTGCATCCGCTACAACAGCACTGAAAATTCTGTCAGGATTGTTATACTGTATAAACCCTATAGCGTAGGTATGAATTACCTCTCATAGGGGAGGTAGCATATAGTGTTAAAAATCTTAATCCTACTAAATTTCTCCATACCCTGACATGTTTCCCAGTTAACTGGGGAGGGGGGGGGGGTATTAAAGTCAAGCATTACTGATGACATGACCTGAGGGGTGTATGACCCTCAGAGAGCCAGAGCTGAGCTGCACCATCAGAAAATGATTAAAATAAAAATGGCGTTTCTGTGTCAGGAAGAGTGAGTGAAAGCGAGATATTTTTCAGTAAATTCTCCGGGCAGGGGAGTTAGCATTCCCTTTTTTTTACCTTTTGATTTGACTAGGGCAGCTTAACCCAGAAAAAGGGGGTTGAGTGGAAGAGACATTTGATTTGAAACGCCTTGCTCCTGCTGGGTGGTGTAAAATGGTGAAAAGGACTGGAGGAATAGCTCTGAGTGGTCCACAGGGGACGGTCTTTTATCGTCTGCGTGTGCAGAGGGTCTTTCGCTGCTACTCGGCTCTGTGACCTTGGAGAGAGCGCGCATCTCCTCTGGTACAGTAACTGAGTGATCAGAGCCGGGGAGGCAGTGCTTTACACAGCCTCTGTGATGCAATACCAACAGAAAAACAGCCATAGACCAATCAAAACACAGCCTCTATGATGCGAAACCAATCAAGTATGAAAAAAAAACACAGGAAAAAAACAGAGACTTTATGATGCCACACCATGCAGTGTGTTCAGACTAATCAAAATGCAACCTCATACTCATCAGTTAATGGAGGGTCTCTCAGCTCTTTTTAGACTTTTTTTGCCTATTGCGTTCCAGGAGCAAGCCTTGCATTGACCAGAGATGTGTGCAGTTATGACTGTCTTTGAAAAGGGCATCTGCAATGTGGCTCCAGCATGCGTAGCTGATCTGTCCTGATCTGAGCATGTCAGCGTCACACACAGCAGTCTTCACTCGGCGGTGAGCTGTACCCAGAACAGTGAGAGATACAGTATTGATCTGACCCCCCCACTCCCCTGAGCTGTGGCAGAGATGGGCGGGGCGCCTGGGGTGGGGCTGAGCTGTGTGACAGGTGTCTGACAGGGACTGATGGGAATGCAATAGAGTGAGGAATGGGCTCCTCTCCTGGGATCACCGAAGGTCCTTCATCTTAACACCACCCCACCACCCTGCATCCATTCACACCTAATGACAGCACGACCCACCCCCCCCCCCCCCGCTGTGCCCCCCCCCGCCACTGAGCGCTGACCCCTGCGTGACCCCTCACATCAGCTCTGTCATGGGAGGTCACCGCGGGAGTTAATGGAGCCATTATGCCTGCAATTACAGCATAGAGCCGAGGCCCCCATCTCACGCTCAATCAGACGACAGAAGAGGTGACGTCTCTCACTGAAACCAGCGCTCACAGGAGCTGTGTGCATTTATTCGCTCATTATTTCATGTGTTACTCTCTGCCAGTCCACTGTGCTGAGGAGTGATAATGTCATGAGACCAGCGTTGGGGTGAGGGGTCTCGTGTGGCCATCGTTGGGGTGTGGGGTCTCATTTGGCTGTGTCAGGGCAGCGCTGGGGTGCGGGGTCTTGTGTGGTCTGTGTTGGGGCGCTGTTGCTGCTGTGTAGGGGCTGTACAGTGGGGGGGGGTTGGCAGACAGATCCTAATGGCAGTGACTGTGTCGGACTGAAGGAGATTGATGGCAGGAGAGGTGAGAGGGGGGAGAGCTGCCTGCATTCATCTAATGACATTCTCTACAGCAAATTAAGAGATGGCCCGCTACCCTGTGTGTGTGTGTGTCTGTCTGTGTGTGTGTGTATGTGTGCGTGTGTTTGGGTGCATGTGTGTGTGCTCGCGCATGTGTGTGTGTGTGTGCATGTGTGTGTGCTCGCACATGTGTGTGTGTGTGTGCATGTGTCTGTGCATGTGTGTGTGCGCGCGTGTGCGTGTGTGTGTGTGTGCATGTGTGTGTGTGCATGTGCGTGTGTGTGCTTGTGTGTGTGTGTGCGTGTTTGGGTGCATGTGCCTGTGTGCGTGTTTGGGTGCATGTGCCTGTGTGTGTGTGTGTGTGTGTGTGCTCGTGTGTGTGTGTGTGTGTGTGTGTGTGTGTGCATGAGTGTGTGTGAGTGTGTGTGTGTGTGTGCTTGTGTGTGTGTGTGTGTGTGAGCTGAGAGCCCCTGAGCCCTGCTTTGCCATGGGGTTCCTCAGTTTTCTGTGCAAATCCTCCGCTACGCTAATGTCGGGGCAGCCGTCAGCGCTGTGTGTTATTACTGTGCTCAGTAACATGCTCTGAGCTCAGTAACGCACTCTGCTTTGTATAACGCAGGTAGAGCTGAGTGCAGTGTGTCTGTCTGTGCCAGCAGCAGCAGGAGAGTCTCTCTGGAAGCTCATCCTCTCATAATGGGTGTGTTTGAAAGGCCTTGCTCCCCCCAGTCAGGAGATGATGAGGTGTAGCCTTTCTGTTTGTCTTTTACTCTTAGTATTTGCTCTCTGACTAAGGTTCTTAATTCAGTCCAAACCTCAGAGAAAAAAGTCTGTGTGTGTGTGTCTGTGTGTTTGCATGTATTCTGTGTGTATTTGTGTGTATGCATGCTGTGTGTATGTGTATGTGTGTGTTCTCCCGTAGCAGCAGGGGGGTATTGATTGGCGGTTTTCCTCCATTCACTCACTCTCTCTCTCTCTCTCTTTCTCTCTCTGTCTTTCTGTCCCTCCCTCTGTCTCTCTCTCTGGGTCTTTTGGCAGTGCCGGGGTGTAAATCAGTGTGCCACCGCAGCTCCAAGCTGTCTTTGCTTCAATTAGCTAAATACTCCCACACATGTTCCAATGGGTATTTTTAACATCACCCCCGCCCCCCACACACCACCCAGTCTCCCAACTCAGCACCCGTTGCCTTGGAAACACACAGGTGTGTTACTAGGTGCAGGAGAAGACAGACAAGTTTTGAGATGACAGCTCGCTGGGGGCCAGGAGGATCTGGGGGTTGTCATGTGATGTGACAGTGATGTAGCGCTTGTTGGAGACGGTGGGGGGGGGGTTCGGTTCACCTCACTCCCAGTAGCGAGCTGCACCTACTGAGCTGAACGCTGCTAACCAGCCACAGGTGTCAGTGACCCATACAGAGTATAAACATCTCTGCTTCCCAGCTTGCAATGCGTTGTGGGTTCGGGCTGTGAGCTCACCCCCTCGGGGCGTGACCGCAGGCGAGGGTCTGCCGGTCTTCTCCGCCATGTGCGCTCACACGCTTCCTCGTGTGCGTAAGGGGGACCGTTTTAAACACTCGCTCCCAGCGGCTGCCAGCTTCAAAGCAGCGGTTAGTGCTAATAGTTTAAAGATGTGCGACAGTCGGCCAGGGGAAAGGGAGTCGAGTTTGACTACTGGTTTCTGTTTCACAAACACAGGCCCAGGCAATCCGTGCTTAAGGTGGACTGGGCTCAAGAAAAACAAACTGAGGCCATATTCCTGATCGAGCACCATGTCCCGCGGAGCCCAGCAGATCACCCTCGTACATTCTGCACTCATATTTCCATAGCTCTGAATTCACCCCTACAACAGTGTGCAAACACATCATAATCAGCACCAGCGGTGCCAGGGTCAAAGGCACTGCCTCTGTCCGAAGCAAGGCGTCCCCTGTCTCTCACAGTGTCCTGAGAGGTGTGAATCTCTCTGTGCTGTAGGTTCAGCTAGCTCAGAACGCAGCAGAAGGCATAGGTCCCTGTCTCCTGTGGGCTTCTGCTCCACTGAAGCACGTTCACTGTCCAATAAATGCATCCAGAAATTCATATAGCGGATTTGTAAAAGTGGCTAGGGAGAGCGAGAGGCAGAGTGATCAGGCAGCATTGTTTCAGTGGCAGTTCTGAGCCTGAGTGTCTTTCATCCACAGACACAGTCCTGCAATCATCTCAGAAAGAAAGAAATAAATGGGAATCATCCAGGGTTCGAATTACGGGGGGGGGGGGTCTGTCCCCCCTAATTAAGACTTGGACCCCCCCCCCCCCCCCCCCCCCCCCCCCAGAAAAAGAGGTAAAAACAACAGTTCAGGGTGGTCGAAACATTTATATATCCTTCTTCCTGTAATTGTAAATATTACAATATATTTCCCATATTCATGCCTGGAAGAATCTTATCATACGATTTCAGACACCCCTAAAGTGGACAATACCATGTCTTAGCCTTAACATTAGTTGAGCTTCTCGTCGACCTGCCTCAGTCGCGAGCAGTGGCTCGCGTCCTCGCTAAAGGCTGTGTTCCCGCGCGTCGCGCAAGCCAACGGAGATACTGTAGGCTAATGTAGGCTAGCTATCTAGCTTGTTTAATGCACTTTACTTTCTTACCTTCGGAGTTTTTGAGTTAGATTGTGTCAAGTGTCTACGTATGAACGCTAACATTAGCTAGTTTCTAACTTTTGCCGTAAGTTACAGTTTAGCTAACTAACGTTAGCTAGCTGATAGCGCGCCCTTTCATTTCATTTTCAGTGTTGGCTTGGCATTTCATTACCAATATAAAATGTCATATATTAACTAATGTTAGCTAAAACTGCTGCTCAGTCATGAGCAATGAGACAATGGAGGATTAGTTGTTATAGGGATACGTTTTGACATCAATATAGAGTTTATTATTTCATTTTAAAAGTCTTTTGTGTGGCTGTGGTGATTTAGTTAGTCTTTAGCCTTTTTGATACTCGCTTTTATAACAGGCGCCCCTTTGTTTTCACTCAGGAATTCAGGAGTTTTACCTGGTTGGGTAATTGAACAATATTAAAATCCATGTGTGCTGAAGGCTGAGTAATTGTATTAGTTAAATGTATGATTACTGTATTGAACTCAGATTAGATTTTATTCACAGAGTCGACATGAGCAAGAGGAGAGGAGCATTTTTTGGTGTTAAAAAAAGAGTAAGTTGAAACTTGTAAGAATTGGGACTTAGAGATGATAATGCAGCCTGTATTTTCTGTGGTTGTCATGCAGGCTTAATACTGAGCAGGACAGTATGGGTGATGGTGAGTTTTACATTTATGTGCTGTTGTATTAAGGGAGCAGAGGGAGGTCAGAATGACAGTCAGCAGGCAGGAGGAGGACAGTGAGCAGACAGGACCTAGTAGCAAAGAGGTGAGTTAGAAAGGAGACTGCACTTAGACGTATGCCATCATACCAGATATTTCGGCAAATAGTACTTTCAGAAGCTGATGGGATGCACAACAATCACACCCTACTGTTCTCAACTAATATGCTGGGACTTTTAATAAAGTGTTGGCTACTGATAGTAAAGAAAGAATTACACCATCACGATTGTCTTATCCTCATGTGTGTCGTGAGGATAAGACAACCGTGACAGCATTGTGGGTCTGACTTGCTGGCAGTTTTGCTCTAGAATACTTTGTTGGTGACCCCTGACTACAAAAGTTGTTGTGTGGTTCGTGCCCCAGGAGCTGGTGTAAAGGATTTGATTTATCATCATCCTCAGACTGCAGACATTACGTTAAACAAGCAAGATACTGTAAGGATTGTAAGACTTCAGTTCACTGAAGCACATGCCTGCGCTGTACTGGGTTCCCTTTACGCCCTGGAGAAAAAGTTGACCCCCCCCCGAGTGTCATTGTATAATTTGCACTCTGGAAACATCCCATGAATACAGCTGCTATGAGCAGACTTGTGATTCCTGCTTCTCCTCCTCAGGACCCTACTGTCCCTCATGGTGCGGTGAGCCCCCTCCCACGATGTTGGCGTGAGTTTAGGATTTTAGAAAGGATCTTCTCTGTGGGTGGTCCTACCAAGCCCTTGTTAAACTGCTGCATTAAAGGAGTCTTGGTTCCGTTGTGCTCCGTGGTTGCGGTGGCACGGCAGAGGTTATTGGTTGTGTGGTAAACCCACACAGTGAGGACGTGTGGAGCCATGGGCTGGTGACCGGTGAAGGTTCATAAGCAGAGTGTCTGAACATGTGGTTTATTCATGTTAATTCACTGAATATCACACACTGAGCAGACAGATGAATTAGATGAGACTGTAATCCTGTAACATATACCCCAAAGTGTAAATGTTTAAAAGTGTAAATCAGTGTATATGTTTGCTCAATAGAAATGGATATATTTACAGTGAAATCCAAAAGTATTTGGACAGTGCCATGATTTTTTTTGGCTCTGTACTCCAGAACTTTTGATTGTAAATGATAATGACTAAGGGTTAAAAGTACAGACTCAGCTTTAATTTGAGGCCATTTCCATCCATATTGGATGAGCTGTGTAGAAATTACAGCAGGCTTTGTGTATAGTACCATTTCAAATCTAAAGTGCTGGAGTAGCCAAAACAACAAAAAGTGTGCTATTGTCCAAATACTTTTGAAGTTCACTGTGAATGTATCCATCCATTACTGTATATCAGGCAAATGTGTGTTTAACAGTAAGTATCAAGCGGTACAACAGCTCTATTAAGCAGTAGAACATTTACATTTTAGGCATTTAACTTGGATATATCTTATCCAGAGTGACTTACACTGTGTATACTGTTTAAACCTACTGTCATGATAAAGTGTATGTGCAAGATTGCAGCGTTGGGTATCACTAGTGCAACCACTGTTAACAAATTGCCAATAAGGCAATATCTTTCTTTATCCTGACATTACAGTCCTTAATTGCCCATCTATTATGTCCATTGTGAATTTGCTGGTAGTTTGCTGAAACTTTGTTTTGCACTGTTTCTTAGACTGGCATGTACATAGCAAATTAGTCGCCATGGAGACTGAACATTACCTTATTTATTTTTAACAGCAGGTTTATGGCATGGCCGTTGTTATGGTTTCTGCTTAAACCCTGATTCTCTGGACATGTGGAGTGGAGAGGCGGGCTTGTCTCTGTAGACGGTGTGGGGGGACTGATCGGGGTTTGTACCCCAGGTGGAGAAAACTGGCCAGCCTGCACTGTACCATGGTTTCAGGCACCTGAGATGGGGAGCAGTGTATTGTGAAGAATGTGTTTGCCAGCACCGTTAGCGCCAGGCAAGAGGTGCCACGCAAGCTGGTTGTGTAGCCCAGCATTAATTCTTCCACACTCACCTTTAGGTGAGGCTCTGAGTCTGTCAGCGCACAGGTAAAATCAGGCCTGACAGAAAGACTCCCGTGTACAATGCTCACTGCGACGTTCCTAAGGTACGGTAATCAAAAACATTTTAATATTAATTCCCTTTCAGCCCACGCAGTGCTTTAGCTCGTCTGTCTTCTCTGTTCTCTGAAGTCAAACAGCGCCGTGTTTTATCTCCCTGTGCCTTTAATGCCCCCCCTTATCTTCTTTAAAAGTTTTCCATGTTAAATTAAAGGGGCGAAAATTAAATTTGGAATATAGCTTTTACTGTACGTGTACAAAGTAAAACATTTACAACTACAATTATAATATACACATGCAATACTGACGGTGGATGCACAGCATTACCCAGAATCCACCTTACTAAATAAGCAGCCGAATAGAATGCTGTCAGTAGCGGCTGGAACACACTGTGTGTGTGTGTGTGTGTGTGTGTGTGTGTGTGTGTGTGTGTGTGCGTGTGTGCGCGTGTGAAATACTTACGGTCGATTTCTCATTGTCCCCGTTAAGAATCTTAGGGGTGGTGAGGGGTGTAATGGCTCTTATTGTGATGTGATTCCTTCCTTAGGAAAATCAGCTGAGCGGCACAATGAGATGTCCTGACCTGACCCTGAGCGCACCGACTCACTCCAAACACTTGCACATACCTGCCGAAGCATCGTTCACACCTTTTCTCACATGCACGTTTCTCTAACGTCACGTGAATCTAACGTGTTTGCTGAGAAGAGCGCAATATAATATTCAATACAATATTCATGTGATAGTGTCATGTGATACTCAACATAATGCATTGTGAAAATGAATCTTTAATGCAGTAGGTTTTAATGAATAATAAAAAAAAGCATAAATATGTTTATGGGTAAAATTGATATTTAAATATACAGCACTGTCATGTTGACCATGCCCCTTAGCCTTCAACTTTTGACGTTCCATGCCCGAAAGTTAAATTAACAGTTTTAGTAATGTGTAATCTAAGGCCTTGTTTTCTATTTAAAGTCATTAAAAATCCATAGTGGCCACCATTAATGAAACGGCTCTTTCCGCTGCCTCTAATGTGGCTTCCAGCTCTGTGCTATTTCTGCACGTTTTATACGGCCTCAGAAAGCATCCAGTGCCGATCCCCAGCACCGGGTTCTGGGAGTAATGGATTCATGTACCCCCTGAGGGATGTTGCTCTGAAATGGCGTAATTGTAACTAAATTAGGAGTTAGAGGGGGGAAAAAAGGAGAAGAAATTTCCCACCGTTCATGCATCACCATTTCTCTTTTTTGCGAGTTGAAGCAGCCCAAAGACATCTCTGCCTCTCTCCTATGACTCACAAAGACGGCGAGTTCTCTCAGCCCTTGTCTTTTTTTTCCTCGGCTGTCTGTAGGAGATGTCAAGGAGTTAAATGATTTGCTGTCTGAGTGGCAGGAGGGTGTATTTTTTCCGAAGGTCTGGTCTTAGAAGTTCCCCCGTGCGGCGGGGACTTTTTTTGTTGTGCTGACTGGTGGGGGCTAATTTGGCCCAGCGGGACCCCCCTAAACAAGCGCGGGGAGTGAGAGGAGGGTCCAACCCGGCCGTTACCTGGAGCAACACGTGAGCTGTTACAGCGTGTCTCTCCACACGGTTCCCTGGGTTTTTCCTGGCACTGCGCCGTGATCTCAGCACCGTGCAGCCGCCGGTAACGGCCCATGGGTGTGATTTCATCCGCAGATGGAGGCGTGTCTGGCCCTGAATATGATCAATGGGAAGGTATTTACCATAGTAACTACTGCAGTGGCACCAGAGGAATGTGCCAGGGTAAGACTGAGAATGCATACCCATGCATACACATGTACGTCATTAATAGTATTATACAGAGACGTATAAATAAACATTTATGTCGACAGTCACATATAACAGGATTACATGAAAAACGTGCTGTTTACACACAGAAATCACTGCCCTCATTGCTCTGGAAGTGTGCATTAAGCCTGAAGTTCAGTGCTTGCTTACTGCTGGTTGATGAGGCCGCAGCACGGCGATGAGCACGCCGATAACATCGCTGTTTAATTGTTAGCGGAGAGACGGCGAATCTCGGCAGCCCCTACGCAGGCTGGTGATTCCAGCAAAGCACTTAAGGGTGAAAAGTATTCAGCCTGTTTATCTGCCACAGTTACAGTGATGGTATCCCACGCTAATGCGGGAGATGGTCCTGATAAGGGAGAGGGAGAGGGTGCTGGGAGGCGGGGGGAGAAAGACACATTACCCGTAACCTGGAATCGCAGGAATCCCTCTCTGTTTCTCCTCCCGTTCTGCTCTCCGCGGGAACCCGCCTAGGGTGACCACCGGGCCCGGACCTCCTGCCAGAAGGCAGGATTGATGCGGCTGTCACAGCTGTAATGTCCCCAGCGTCCCCTGCCGACCGTCTCTGGCCGACAGAACAAAGTTCCATCACGTGCAAAGCAGCCAGAACTAATGCTCTCTCTCTCCCCGGCTGGGCGGGCGGGCAAGTGGGTCACCTGACCTTCCCGGGGAGGTCCCAGGGACCAGCGCCACGCCAGAGCATTGTTTCTAACGTGATTATGATTGGCTCTCCTGCAGGGAGGGGGGCATTGGGGGGGGGGGGGGGGGGGGGCTATGGGAGGGGACAGGGATGGACTGTGCAGAAAATGGACACCTCGCCCTTTACCGCTTTGCGCTGTCCCGTTTCACCCTCTCGATTGGTGTGCATGAGGACCCTCACATGCCTGCTGCACGGCTCCCATGGACTGACAGCCCCCTGACGATCTCCCCTCAAAAGCATCATGCGTACCTCATCCGCACATAATGTTGATTAAGTTCTGGAGCTCTGACGCAGTGAAATAGCTTGCCTTGTGGTCGGAGGTGAGCAAAGTTCGGCTCAGGCCTGGACTCTTCTTTTTGCTGGCTGGAGGTTGATGAAGGAGGGGTGCAGCTGTGTTCTCATTGGTCACATTCAGGTGACCTTAGCTCCTTTCTTAGCATAAATACTGATTACTGAATCATTGATATGCAGTGGAGAAAAATGATTATGCCGTGGTTGCATGTGTAGCGTGTGTATATTTCTTCAGGGTGTTTTTTATCACAAATTATGTTCAACATTTTTAATTTGTGTTGTAGTGGAAAAAAAAACATTTTAAAGCTATTCCTGTTTTATTCCTCTTCTCCAGTAAAATTTTGTTAAGTTGTTTGCTTTTCTTTCGGAGATAATGTTTACAGAAACCAAGGCCCTTAGCATTTACTGCAAGCCTCAGTTCTGGAAGGATTAAAAAGGCAGCTGCGACAGTGTGAAGGAGCCCTCTGGATTCTCACACGTCTGGAAGGCCTCCTTCATTACAGCACCACTCAGCAATACGAGCAGCAGTCTCCATCATTCTCCCCACGTTTACTCCATTTTCTAACGTTTCTCGCCCTAATGCTATAAAACATAAGGCAAATACGCATCTTCGCAGCGTGGGTTATTTATAGGACGTGTGGGCCAACTCCTCATTCTACAGAAAAAATGTCCGTAGAATGAGGATCTGATTCGGCCTTGTTGGTTTTCACATGAGAATCAGAGGCAGGTGCTGACACAGGCTCAGGGCAGCAGTGGTAGTGGTAAGGAGCAGGGTTTATAACCAAAAGGTTGCCGGTTTGATTCCCCATGGGGGCACTGCTGTTGTATTCTTGGGGCAAGGTACTTAACCCAGAATTGCCTCAGTAAATATCCAGCTGTATAAACGGATAACATATAAAACTGTAACCTATGTATTGCTCGGGATAAGATGTTCTGCTAAATGCCATAGCGTAATGTAATGTAACTTAACTTAAATGCAACGCACAACCGCGTTTAGGTGTAGCTGACTCAGGAACAGTGTAAACGTGCTGCGCGTGACGCCCCAGTGCGTTCCGCCACGCTGGGATAGAGCCGTGTCATATCGCCGCTCGGAACGTCACAGAGGCTGCGGAGGGAGAAATGATTAACACACAATGTCTGTTTTGTGTTCTCACACTAATTAAAAACACACCTCGCATATTAATATTTCAGAACACATGATTGAACGGGTATGCTTGAGGAATAATTTATAGCGCTCATTTACGCGGCTCCATTAATTGTGCCAAGCAAGGACAGGAGGTCCCACTCGTCATGGATATAGAAGAAGTGTCTTTCACCCGTTCCAGCTAAATTTAGCCCATTTTACTTTTTGCTTTTATTGAAATGAATGGCTTCTGTCTCATTATCTCTCCTAAATTTAATTTGTTTGGACCTGTGTGGACGCAGTGGCACAGTTATAATTAAATGATAAACGCATAAAAATCCAAACAGAAATATCGGTCATTTAGCTGTAAATGTAAGTAACTGGCTCTTGGGTTATTAATGGTGACACACTCGGCGTGTAGCACAGGTGAATGGGGGTACACAGGTGTGGCCAGCGCGTACCTGTCTCTGTCTGTAGCACAGCTCGCTCATCACATACCCTTCTGGGAAAGGACGGCGGAGTGGCACACCGCCTTGTCATTGTGCTCCATGTCCGCGAGCTCAGACTTGGGGGGGGTGGAGAGGAGGGGGGGTCTCGCTCAGTAGTCATTGATCACCCTGTGATGACATCATGTTTTGTCCCTCGGTGGAGAGGACGTCAGGAGCCAGCGATGTTGCTGTTCCAGAGGGCGCCGCGCCCTGCCCCGAGCCAAACTGCTGCCGTCCCTTTTTTTTAACGAGAGCTCCACCACCGGTCCCCTGCCTGCAATAAAAGGGACAAGGTACGAAACACAAGATGGCCCCTGTATCATTAGTCAGAATAATAACAAAGAGACAGAGTCTTGCCTCCTCACCCGGCGTTATCTATTGTCCAAAACATGGAAGTTTTACCTGCTGTCGTGAAGAAGCGGATATAAGTGCCATTATCATTCTCAGCCCTGTTCCCGGCACCCCACCCCCACCCTCGGACCCCAGTGCTTCAGTAACCCAGGGAACGGATGGCAGGTCACTGCACCTGCCCTAATCTGTACCTGCCCCTGCTCCGCCACCCCCCAACCCCCCTCTGACTCACACAGCAAATTACACACCCGCCGCGGGTCTCTGACGGCTGTTGGAGACGCGAGAGTGCTAAGGGTGCGGTGCACCGCCACATCCCGTTGCGTTTCATCTGTGAGAATCCCTTTAAGAGGGGCGACCATGATCTTCTGTTTCATCCCTCTGCTCTCTCTTAAAGCTGCAGGACTGCTTTTCACACTGAGCATTTCAGATGCAGGCACGGCCAGTTATACTTATTAACAAATTACTCATAACTTTACTGGATCTCAGTCATCTCACTAATCCAGTGATCCAATAATTGCTTTTTGTTGTAATCTAATAATGTTAGATTGTTAGATGTTTCTGACTGTGATGTTATAATCTTGCTACAGTCCAATATTGTTACAGTACTTTCAGGTTATGATTTTAACATGTTGTTTTTCATTTTGGAAAAAAAAAACGAACGTTTGGCTTTAGTTTGGCTGTGCACATTATAAAACCAATTCTCACAATGCAGTGCATGTCCAAGGTAGGCATGTCCTAAGAGAATGCCACATTGGGTGCACTTTTGAACAATACCAGGCACGTGATCAGTTTCTCAGACTGACTGCATCTGAGAAAAGATGAAATAAGCTGCTGTGATTGACACAGGAATGGAAATTAATTTTATCTTTTTTGATCTTATTAGTTCTATCTTAACATGAGAAAATTGAGGAGGCTTTCTGTTTACATCTTTGGATTTATAATATTACATTTTGGCTTTTTCTTTACTAAAATAGAATACATATTAAAACTCTGCTGGATTGCATTATGGAAGTAACACATTCTCTCTCTCACCTCTTCTCATGCCAGAAGTTCCACAGAATGTTTTAAACTAATATTACAGTGAAAATTAAAAGTTATCCTGCAACTTAATGGACAGAATGTCCTGGATTATGAACGCTTTGTTCTCATACTGAGGAGACAGTAATGTGCTGGACTGTTATCAGTGTAGTATCAAAGCAGTAGTTTGTCTCTGACACACAATTGGTATTAAAGCTAGATATGCCTTTGTGGTAGCCCTCTGTACTGTACGGTATCATATTTAATATTTAATATGAGTACATACTCTCATCAGAATAAAATAGCCATTTGTCAGCCTGAGGCAGAGAATAAGGATTCAGGGAAGGCGTTTTTCACTTTTGCTTTATATTCATTTTCTTAAGTAATGCTCTGAATAGCAATTCTTCATTTTTGTCTGCTGTTGGGTTGATGGTGAGGTGTGTAACCCCTCTTTTGTACGTTGTGTTTCGTAAACACCTCTCTCTCCTCTCCTGGTATTGACTTTCCAGCCAGTTTTTTTATTGTTATTTCATGTCCTCATTATACGGAGTGTCTCCATTACAGAAGTACGCAGCGGGACTGTCTGACTCTCCGCTGTGTGTTAATGTGGAGGCGCTTGGAGCAGAGTGTTATTTTTCACCTCCCGTCCCGGGGGAGGGCTGAGAGGGGTGTTTTTCGGCGGCGGAGTGTGCCATGCGCTGGCTGGAGCGCTCGGTGGCGGTGTGTCTGCGGTCAGCGGTTGCTGCGCGGACAGATCGCTCCTGGAAACGAATCTGGTTTCTTCGGTCACATTAATTTATCCTCTGTGTTTAACCCCGCCTCCGGGACCCGGGCTAATGGAATCTGCTGCCGGTGCCGAGCCGGCGTCTCCTTGAGTTTAATGGGCCTCTCGTCGCCGCAGCGATTCTCCCGGCCGTCTCACCTGTCTGAGCGACGGTGCCTGCGACGGCCTCGTCTCTCTGCCAGAATAACACAGACTCCTTTGCTCCCCAAGGGAGAGTCCAAAGCAGCCAGTCTGGCTATCAGACTGAGAGGCTGTCTAGCAGTCAGCCAGTCTGTCTGTCTGTCTCTCTGCCTGTCTGTGAGCCCAGGGTAATGGGCTGAACCCGAGAAACAGGGTCGCGTGGAGAGTTGTGTTGACTCATTCTCTGAGAGGGTTTGTGGTTGTTAAGAAAGGCAGGGGATGGATCTCACTGATGCTGAGGTCGGCGAGTCGCATCTCTGGGTCTGAGGGTCTAAGGTGTGTGGGTAGATGGAGAGGGCGAGGAGGGTCCCGACACGCGACACCCAGCCAGTGCTGAGGTCATGCACCCTGAGCTAATGCGTGAGGCCGCAGCACCACCAACACCGCCAATTCCGCCAAAGCCGCCAGGCTCCAGGGAGGCTGTGTCATCGTACCCAAAGCAAACGCTGAAACCACTCCCGAACTCGCTAATCAAATCAAACAGCATCCCTCCATTACCAAAGGTCTGTTCTAATGAGTTATTACTGAGGAACACATATGTCAAAAATAAAAACGGGAGACTGGCTGTTAGCCATTGGTAATGGGATGCAGAATCTGGCAGAATAGAATCTTGAAAGCAGCGTTATTTTCCCACAATGCTTTTCTCAGAGGATGAGGATGGAGGCCGATGGAGGTTAGGAAAACAGGCGCAGATTTTGACAGCGGTGTTGCGTTGTTGTGAAAACAGAGCGTGCTCCTCTGCCCCTGGTAAGAGAGGCAGGGGAGAGGCTCTGCCTTTGGGATTCAGAGGTGGTGCTGGCCGCCAGGCTGAGGGCTCCAGAGATGCTCCATCGCTGGAATAACATCGTTACTTCCACGTGGATGATCTCCAGGTATCCGGAGCTCGGATGCGTTCACGCCTGACCGGCGCGTGTTTCTCTGAGTAACACGGAGATGGCAGCTTTAGGGATAGCAGCAATCCAGCACAAAGCAAAAGGATAATTCCATTAGGCCCCTCAGCTTGTTTTTGCAGTTTAGCAGTAATTGAATTAAAGATAATAGTTCTGGTCTCCCCAGCCAAGCAACCTTCATTAAGATTACATCCCATAAACCGTGCGGTCTGCTAAATCCCCAAATATAGCGCGGAATGTGCCGGAACGGCGAGCTGATCATCCTATACTGTCTCTGCACCGCCACCCTGCCCTGTATTTCTTTCCAGAATTACCCTAATGATAGTTATTATTATCAATTCCATTTGTCACTTTCCCAAAGCAGTTGATAGTATCTGCAAAGCCATTCTGAGGTTGGAGTTTTTACAAGGATGACATCAGTAGAGAATTTTTATTGCTTTCCCCGTAATGGCCACAGACCAGGCCAGTCTGTGTTCATAAATGTACTGCAATATCATTTCGCGATTGCTAATATTCTTCAGACAAGGCTATTTTGGTATATTAAGCACAGAAAATGTCAAAGTCAGTGCACATAGTAGGTGAGGCCTGTAGTGTTCTATATAAAACTTGCTAGAAGTCAGGTTTTATCTCCAAATATGTCATTCCTCAGTAGCTTACTCACATGATAAGACTGCCTCATTAAACCAGTTTGTGTGTATATATATAGATATAAAACCCAAATTTAATATCGTGAATAACAGGACCAAGACAGCCCAGCTGTGACCTGTGACCTATGAGCTGTGGCCTGTGCTGGGTGCAGATGTAACACACAGGAAGTGCTTGAGTCACATGACCCGGGTTGTGATGACTTCAGTCCCATTAAAGCTGTGGTTCCGTGGTTCTGGGGTTCTTGGTTGCGGTTGTTCTAATGTGACCCAGTATGGCTGTTTGCATTTCAGCCAGTGGAGTCTCTCGCTGTGCTCAGGAGCTGCTGACCCCGAAACATTTTTAGAGTCGAGCTTATTTTGCTACGCTTTCATTTGTAAATAAACCAGCGCCATGGCGTGCCAGGCTTTTTGCGTGTGTACACCAGGTTATGATGGAGGAAATCCTAATGTTTGCACTTTTGTTATTCCTGTTTTGGAAAGACCACAGCAGAGATTATGGAAAGTAATCCTCGCTGTTCACAGATCCACCGTGGAGGAATTAAATCTTTATTGTCTAGAGGAAACTATTGAGAAAATGTAAACAAGACTCTGCTACTGGAGTATGTATCTGGGAGCGTGCGCTGGTAATGACACTTTCCGGGTACAGAGCCGGATGAATGCATGTATCTGGGAGCGTGCGCTGGTAATGACACTTTCCGGGTACAGAGCCGGATGAATGCATGTATCTGGGAGCGTGCGCTGGTAATGACACTTTCCGGGTACAGAGCCGGATGAATGCATTTATCGGGGACCGTGCGCTGGTAATGACACTTCCCGGGTACAGAGCCGGATGAATGCCAACCTCAGCCTGACCGGTCTGGGTTCAGGGCAGAAGTGCTGCTGTCTCTGGGATCGGCCCACATACTGTCTGCCTGGGGGACTTAGCTGGAGAAGGGCCTCGGCTCGTTCCACCTGCAGCTAAGGTTGCCGGAGATTTTTATCCCCACAGAGAACAGATTCCCACTGATTCCCTTTAAAGCGGGAACAGCGTGATTGCGAGAGGCCGTTTCTGTGGCTACGACCACCAGTAAAAAGTAAACGGTGACATAAGTTGTGGTTGGGGTGTGCGCAGTCTCTGCGGAGTGTGCGCTGAGAGGAGTTGGAGCGCGTGAGGAAGTGCACTGGACAGCACAACCAGGAATGCACTAAATCTTAGGCCGGCCCGGCCAAGAAACTCAGCAATAAAGCAGCAGAGAAATAAATAAATAAAGTCAAAATTGCACACACCACACGTCACAGCATATTCGGCCCATCTTGTTTTGTGGGGAAACGCAGAAAATCCACTTTTAAAACACAAAGTCAGCAGCACCCCCCCCACCCCCCTACAAACACACTCACTTTTCTCCTTCCACAACTTCTGTGTTATTGTGCTTAAGTTATCCTACACATGCTCCCCGCGTTGAGTACCGAGGCCTTGGGCTGCCCGTTGAAGCGACCCGTGCCAGTTTCACACAGCTGATCTGTATTCGCCTCTCCGGTAACAAGCAAAGCGCAGTGTGTTTCCCTATATTTAGACTTCTGTGAAGAGCTCTGAGAGGTGTGGAGTGGACCCATCCCTTTTAACCGTCATTCATCACACCCACATCAACTTTATGGAGTGCTTCTTTTTTTAGCGCCTTGGAAATAATAATAATAGAAAAAGATTAATGAATCAATGGATCACTTCGGCGCTGGTGCGGCTCCCATTCGCTGAGGGGACAGAATCGCATAAATGAACTCGGAAAGAAGTTCAGTGTCAGGATGAATCCACACCTGTGCATTTGAAAAAAAAAAAACTCAAAAGAGGAAAAGAGTTTTTGGCTGAACAAACAGTGCAGGTTTTCACACCCCGTCACACTGCAGTAGCTCCGTTATCTCCTAGCAGAAATGCATTGTGACATCACTTCCTCTGTCCAGCAGCTGATGAGAGCGTGGATGCCCCTCTCATGTGTGCTCCTGGGACTGATCCTCCGAAAACGACAAGTGTCATGAAATCTCGACTCTGCTTAACCACACGCTTGTTTATTCAGCTGCGCTTTGAAGTGACGGTGACGGGAACCGGGTGGGGGGGGGGGGTCGCATCGCCCTGGGGAATGAAGGGAGGATTACGGAGCTCGAGCTGGATTGGCAGAGAGAGAACCACCCCCGCTCTGCTGGCTCCGCCTCCCTCTCCTCCATCTCAGACCAGCCGTGGGCTTCCACTCGACAGCCACCAGACTCGGGTTCCTCCTCATCATTCCTGTGGAAAGCCACGCAGAAGCCAGTGCAGGCTGCAGTGGTAACTGTGGGGGGGGGGGAGATGATTCTGTGTGCACGCTCAGTCAGAGTGCAGAGCTAATGTGAGAACACTACATTTACAGTGTCAGGCAAATGCCTTCCTGGAGTCACATGAGCAGAGATGCCTTCTCTTATTAAGATTTTCTTCAGTGCAGGACGACGGACGACAGACACCTTGTCATTTTGACACTTCTGCTGTCGAAAGAAATTGATTATCAGATTTATCATTTGACAGCTCAGTACAGCGAATCAGATCCACTGAGGACTCACACAAGATTGTCGCCCATAACTGCTTTCACCCAAGGAAAAATCATACCCCAAGACCAGGACTGTGCACACACATTTATACAGACACTTTGCACGGCTGAGGACAGAACTAATGCAACTGCTTAATAGCTGAACGGAGATGAACCCTGTAGTTACTGTAAGACCGCAGGGGTAAGGTACGCCAGGTGAGCTGAGTGTCTCATCCGCCCTCCTCTCTGTACCTGTAACTGAGACGCCGGTGCTCCTTTCCTCCAGGTGCGCGACTGAATGTCTTCAGTGTGCCGCAAGATCAAACCACAGTTTCCAAATTTAATGCCCACAGGTTTCCAAGTGTCTCCATGGCAACAATTGTTCGCTTAAAGGAAGCCAACATTAGCTTGATTTTTTAGTGTCAGGTTTTTTTTTTTTTCAGATAATTTGTATCACTTCCTCGCCTTGTCTGTCTGGGGTCTGTACAGTGTGTCAGTCTCTTCCTCTGTAGTCCTTTGGTAGTCTGTGTCCCTGTCTGTCTGTCTGTCTGTCTGAAGGCCCGCTCTCTCCCAGTTCTTCTGTGTCCCGGGCGAGACAGATGACAGTGTGGCAGCGGTATTTGCTCACGCACACGGCCGCGGAGTGTCCCATCAGGTGCATCTCGCGGTCGCTCGCTGCTCGTCACGCAGGGGCGGCGGAGCACGGTGTCACGCACCGCCCCTCGCCCCTCACCCCTCGCCGCGGCCGCTGTGACGTTGGCGAGTCTCGGCGCACAGCGCGCGATAGTGAGTAATGGGAGCGGTGCGGAATGATGATGACGGAACAGAAAAAGCAGCCGATTGAATAAGCACTTTTCCTTTTTTCTGCAGAGTCAGGTCCTGAAATAGAACCACGTCACATTTCACAGAGGGGAGGGCGCACAGCCACCACGGCACACAAAAACCCCAAAGAGAGAAAAAGACTCTACTCCAGCATTACGCTTACAGCCGTCACACGAGTACAGTGGCTGCCACACCACAATAACAGATACAATTACCCCAGTTACACCAGCTTTACAGAGTTTCTGTTACACTAATGTTACAGGTAATGCCACATCAGAATTACAGTTAGTACCACACCAACATTACGGTTACTGCCACACTGACATTGCAAGTATAATTCCACTAGCATTACAGATACAATTACACTAGCATTACATGTTGCAAGTACAATTACATTATCATTACATGCACAATTATGTGCTACTATGAGTCTGACCACTTTGTGACATCACTTCCTCCTTTCAGGTCTCTGACTGCTGTTTTTTAGTTTATCCTCATAACTTTGTCGTCCGGTGTCCTCCGCCTGAGTCTAAATTCCTCTTACTACTCATTCCTGAGAAGTGTTTTCTTTGGCTGTATCGTGCAGCGGTACGGCGTGGCTTAGGAGGAGTTCGATAAGTGAGCACATTTAGTTTTGTTGTGTTTTGTTTTGGATACATGTGCAACACATTTGTTAATCTCCTTTGAGTTTTGTTTTCCAGTTTCAGATTTTATCACTTATAGTTTGTTTAAATGAAAAACAGACTGTTTTTCTTTTTTTCCTCCCGCCGAATCATTTTGATTTTAATTTGACAAAGATTGCTTCCATATCCCCTTCAGTGCCTCTCTCCAAGGCACTGCTGATTTTCCTGTGAAACGACTCTATGAAGGAAAGTTGATACGCTTCGTAGCGGCTCTGCATCAAATTAGGTTACAATGTTTCCAATGACAGCTACAGTGCCGCTCTTAAAGCTACGTCCCAATACATTTCCAGGAACAAAGAAGAAAA
This sequence comes from Megalops cyprinoides, assembly GCF_013368585.1. Lineage (NCBI taxonomy): Eukaryota > Metazoa > Chordata > Actinopteri > Elopiformes > Megalopidae > Megalops > Megalops cyprinoides. Next base: position 23,335,294 of record NC_050605.1, read on the forward strand.
ACATGCCGTCCGAGCTGCGCTGAGAGACGCTTTGGCAGGCTGCAGGGCTGAGATAAAGCCAGACCAGTGCGAGGCTATACAGATGTACCGCACAACTCTCTCTCCGCTCTCAGCCGTGGCTCTCCAGCGCGGTTTCGTTAACTGGAAGTAATCCGCTCTGTACGGAATGATGATTCTCAGAACGAGTCATAGAAGCAGGCCAGGGTAACACGTCGCATTCCTCTCTCTGGAGCTGGTGGCCTTCTCCTTTGGCCTTTTTGCGTGCAGAATAAAATGTTTTGTGTAAAATTCCATTAGGGTTCCTTTCTTTTTAGCTCTCACCCACTTCAAATGAGCCTGACTTCAAAACAGAAAAGTAAAAAGGTTGAGAGGGTGAACTGCCAGCCACCCTTGCGTATCTCAGGCTTATCTGGGGAAACTAATTGCGAGGGCGTTTAGCGCCAGATGTTTGCTTTTTTGTCCTTCGGGGCATGTGATGGCCAGCTGTTTTTGTAGGCTTGTGTGTGCTGTCCTCTACGGAGAGATGGAAGGTGGCAGCCAGGGGGGGTTTGGTGAGGGCAAATGTTGCACCCTGCGGTGTGAACTCTGACTGCTGACCTACCCCTCCTTCCCCAACACACACAGACACACATACATACATACATACAGACACAGACACACACACACAGACACACAGACACAAACACATACGTCTCTGTCTCTTGGCACAGCAGTGGTAGCGGTAGCAGTAGCATTAGCGGTAGCATTAGCGGTAGCACAGCCTCGCGTGCCGGTGTGTTCACACTCTGGTAGCGCCTTGTTGCAGTGATGGATGTTGTGCTGCTCCCCGTGCCGCCCCAGCAGCCCCGGCGTGGACTCCGGAGCCGTAATGGCTTCCAGATGCTGCCTGTGCCTGACGTCAGCCCCCTGTCGCGCTCCTTTATGGGGCTTTCGGCAGCTCCGCTGGCTCTGAGTCACCGGGAGGGAGACAGGCTAATACACACTGTCCCAGAGAGGCAGTTACTGAAGGAGCCCCGCACACAGACACGCTCGCACACACACACACGCACACACACACACACGCACACACACACGCACACACACACAGACCAACACAGTAGTGTTTTTGCTTTTTGGAAAAGCTGTTCTCCAGATAATTTAATGGCCATGCTTGTATTATTAAAAAAGAGCAAGGAAAAGAGCACCACGATAGCAGGATCAATACTGCAGAAATGTGTTTTATGGGTCTGTACTGGGCCTCTGATGACCACGTCACTGTGGAAGTGACGACTGGCCAGCAGCACTCTGGATGTGTTTAGCCCTGTACTGCCCCCTACCTGCTGTGTTTATATCATATCATGCACCTGCACCATGTACATGCACTTTAAACAGACCAGATCCTTTCCAGCTTAGCAGCAGCGCTCTGGTGTCTGTGACAGACCTTCTGAGCAATCTAACCTCTGACAGCATGTGCAGACGTGTTAACCATTATCACCTGCCTGAAAAAATGAAATTAGTTATTAGAAATGTCACAGCACAAACGAATCATGCATTTCTACCCCTCAGACTCGGCGGAAAAGAAGTTGCCTGTTCAAACCGCGAGGGGTAATAAGACTTTTCAGACGCGTATCATTTGGTACAGTGAGAAGTGAGGAGGGCTGGTCATCATTGTTCAGGTAGCAAAAAATACACATCAAACAAAATTGCTTGTGACAGACAAGCTCTGATACCAGGGCAGAATTTCACATATTTTCTATTGTTTTTCTGTTTTTAGCCACTGTTGCATCTTGTTTCCATGGCAGCGGGGAATGTGAGTGGGTAATCCTATTACAGTGCATCAGTGTTATCACAGACTGCAGCAGCATGCCGTGTCAGAATGCCGCTGTAACGCTGCGTCTCAGCGCGCATAACGCACCCCTGCTTTTATTTCTCTCCAGATGCGTCTGCGCTCGGGTGCTGCCCGTGTGTCATCATCCTCTCCGGCCTTTGGGCTTCGTCTTCTTTAAAGATGTTACAGTGTGTGTGCGTAGGGGGGCGGGAGTTATCCTGCAGACATTAAAAAGGTTGCCGTTACTGTTTCCTTTCTGCGGGCTAACTGAAGAAGCGGTTTGTTCATTTTGCTTTGCCATCTGTCTTCACGAACCCCGGGACAGACCACACCCTCTGCCGTGCTCCGCCCACTTCATAGTTTCCATCCAATCCCAGCCCAAGACAGTAGAAGGAAAGCAGACTTTGAGGAGTTTGTGTTTCTGAATCGCCACACGATAAATCTCTTGACCATCGCCTTCCCCTCGGAGGCAGATCTGTGGCCCAAACACTGTTACTCAGCTCATTCCAGCATCACAGGCCAGAAATGAGCCTGTGTGAGGGGCAGGCAGCCATTTTTCACCTCTGCGAGAACACTACTTTGGCACAAGCAACTGTAGACGCACACACAGAGCAACGGATACACACACATAGACACCTGCATGGCTTTTTAGAGTGTGAAGAATTTTTCAGGCTTAGAAGCTTTGTGATTGTGAGTGAGTGAGTGACTGACTGACTGACTGACTGACTGAGTGAGTGAGCAATAAGCACGTGAGTGAGTTTGTGTGTGTGTGTGTGTTGCGTGAGTGTGTGAGTATGCGTGAGTGTGATTGTGTATGAGTATGTGTGAGCATGACAGCAGCGTAGATGAGTGAGCATGACTATGTGAATGTGTGTGTGAGGCAGATAGAGAGAGAGGGAGAGAGACTGCTAACGTGCTGTCATGGTGTAGGCTAGTACACCCCCGAATCAGTGCGTACAGCTCTGGCAGCACTCCGCAGGCTTAACCCACAGCTGCAACTCCCAGTCGCTTCAGTAAGCGATCTGATTCACCCCGGTTTCCCACACCCTACAGCGGTGAGCTACAGTGGGGTGAGAGGTGAGAGAGAGGAGCGCTCTCCACTTGTTCAGCGTTAAACGGCAGGCTATCTCTGCATGATTAGGCCTCAGCAGGCTGCTGTGGCCCACCGTTTCATTAAGCATCGTGGGTTTTAGTCAAGAGGAACCAATCACAAGCAGGACTCATTTCCATTCACTGGAGAGACGCTATTCATCAAGCTTAGCACGGGACCGGGCCGAATCGAGGTCCGACCCTGCCTGTCCACACAAATTACTCTATTGTGAGTTTCATTCTGACTGGATATCCAGAGAAGGCTGTCTGTTAAACCCTGCATCACCCCGGAGCCCAAGGTCCTAATTAACAGTTAGCTATATTTTGTGTTAAGTGTCTGTTCCTCGGTGCCTTCAAAGCCAGACAGCTGCATCATTCGGCGTGTCACAACCTTTTCCTGTCCTTCTCTTTAAATTCTGAAGTTCAACTTGGAAAAAGTCAACAGGACAAAACAGAATAATAACTAATAAGGGAACCAATGTTCATATTCCATCACAAAGAACAAATATTAACCATTAAACCCAGGAGGAATGCTGTGAAAGACCACGGAGGAAGGAGGCCGTTGCCGTGAAGCTCCACGCTTAACAAAGCCGAAGTCAGCCAGCATACCGCTGGTGAAGGAGCTGACAGCTCGTTACGCGATCCTTACATCTCGCAGATGACAAAAGCGAGCGCCGCAGTGCATCATGGGAGTGGGCGCTCTCCTCCTCGCCGTTCTCCTCGCCGCCGCACACGAGCGCTGCTCTTTTCAGCCCTCTAATTGGCAGGAAATAAGTGGCCGTTTCAGATTCCTGTGTTGCTGGGGCCGGCGGCGGCGGCATTGTTCGGGGGCCTTTGTGTGCCACATCGGCGCGAGAGAATGCGGTAATGAAGCAGGCCTCCATTGTGCCGGGGGAGAGGGGGTGAACCAGGAGTTAGGGAAGAGGGGGTGAACCGGGAGTGGGGGAAGAGGGGGTGAGCCGGGGGAGAGGGGGTGAGAGGGGGTGAACCGGGAGTTAGGGAAGAGGGGGTGAACCGGGAGTGGGGGAAGAGGGGGTGAGCCGGGAGCCGGGGGAGAGGGGGTGAACCAGGAGTTAGGGAAGAGGGGGTGAGCCGGGGGAGAGGGGGTGAGAGGGAGTGAGCCGGGAGCCGGGGGAGAGGGGGTGAGCCGGGAGTTGGGGGAGAGGGGGTGAGCCGGGAGCCGGGGGAGAGGGGGTGAGCCGGGGGAGAGCCGGGAGCCGGGGGCCGGGGGAGAGGGGGTGAGCCGGGAGCCGCGGATCTCAAACGAAGAATGGAAGCCGGGAGAGCGAACCACCACGTCCGGCACAAGGGGGGCTTTGTGTTCCGGCAGCAAACTTCAGTGAAAATTCAATATCTCATTTCAAAGGTGGGGGGGCTGGGGGGTGACAGCACTCCGTGGTAGCACGCGTTTTCCCATCTTACGTGTTACGCGTGAGCGTGTATGTCGCACACTTCAGTTTCAGCCAAACTCCTCGGCCCTCAGAAATGAAAATGTAGTGAGCGGATGTGTGTGTGCCGCAGATGAGAGGGCCACCTGCGTTAGTGCTGTGGGGTCCTACAGAGAGGAATTCTCACACAGCCTCAGGAACTGTGTGTCTTCAGCAACTGTCATCAATTTCATCACTCCGTATCTCTCTTTCTTTCTCTCTCCCTGTCTCTCCCCGTCTTTCTCTCTTTCTCTCTCCCTGTCTCTCTTTCTCGCGCTCTCTGTATGTATGTTTATACAAACATATAAACCCTTGATATCTTTTGAAATTGATTACCAACAGGTTAATGACAGAAAAAGTATCCAGTTGATGAAAATCATGATGAAAAATTCATGTGTATTCATGTGTTACAGTTGACAATAAGGGTTAGCATTAGTGGAAGTCACTGCATAGTTTGTTCCACATAGATTGTAAAACTTAACACTTTTTGAAGTTCATCACCAGGTATACTGAAAGGCAGTGCAATTTACAGGTTTATAAGGCATAATTAACAGTTAAAAGAGTGTGTGCTCTTACGAGGTAAAATGACTGCTTTTTAGTTTCTTTTTGCATAAAGTAAACACACAAAGTCCATTAAAGGTTTTCATTAAAATGTTTCAGTTTGGCTCAGAATTACGATTGCCTTTACTTTCCATTTTATAATTATTGTTTCTCCACAGAATTTTGTTGGATGACATCGTCCTGAAGACAAACATTGAAAACATATGCTGAAAAATAAATGTTGATTTTATCCCTAGAAACCAAAAGAAAAAAAAATCACATTGAAACCTGACAGCTGTAAATATATTGCATTAGCCGCGATGGAAACACATCGCGATACATCACGTCTGGAAACGAAGTGGGAGCGATGGTATAAAACACGCACTGTCTGACGTGCAGACGCAACTTCTGGCCTGTGCGTTGGTGCGGTTTGGGAGATGATTTAGTGCGAGCCTGTGGAGTTGCGTGCGTCTGAGGACGTTTGTCAGGGAGTTTTGGAATCAGTGAGAGCTTCCGTATTTAGGAAGCTGTCCGTCATAAATCATCACTTCCTACCATTAAAATGATTGATTCTGCAGAAAAAGCAAATGTTAATTTCCCATGACTGTCTGAAGCAACAGAAATATCACTCTCCTCCAGGCCTTTTACCCACAAATGACAGGAGAACCTCAGTCCGGCCTCCTTATTATGGGGAGATTGAATGAATGTGATTATGCTAATCATTACTTTTCACATGGGGTGAAGCCTCTGGTGACGCATTTGCATTTGCCAGGCATTCTTAAATCTCAGTAAGCTAGAAGCAAGACGCATTTTTGCGTCAAAACATGACTGTGAAACGTGAGGGCTTTCTGGTCAGGACTGTGTACGGCAGCAGGCTTCTGCTGGCTTCTCTTAGCGTTGCTGGCTGAGTTTTGTGTGGCTATTATTTTTTTTTTTTGTTTGTTTTGGTCCGTGCTAACGCTAATGCTAACGCTAACGCATGCGAGAGGACAGTGTGCGCATTGCGTCCCATCATGCAGCGCTTCTGAGGTGCAAAGCTGCATTTCCTGGAGCTTGCAGAGGGAGCCGGCTCTGTGCTTCCCGGAGTTCGTGGAGAGCCCGTTCTGTGACGGCACCATCCTCTGCCCTCCTCTTGAAGGTGCGGCCCCAGCACCGTGTGAATGCCCACTCTGCCGTCCTGTGGAACATGGGCTCGTCACATGGTCATTTCTCAATCTTAATAAATCCCAGAACAGAACATTGTGTCCTGCAATATTCCGGCCCCCTCATTTTAAAATAACTTGTTGGATTTTTTTTTCCATTAATATCTTCAGAATGAGGATGATTTATGGAGTTCTGGCGGGCCTGGAAGAGGGAGCTGTCCTCCAGCTTGTGGTAGTGGACGAGGGGGGGCTGGCTCTCCTGTTGTGTGTATGCCTCGTCAAACGCAAGGTTACATATGCTGTGCGGTGCTACCCGGCCACGTCAGGACTCAGCAAGATTAATCCCCCCTGAAAGAGGCGACCTGACAGTGAAGTAGTGGCAGGAATTACAGTCCTTTAAGTCAAACTGTAGGAAAGTTGGATGTTGGCAGGGATTTGCGTCAAGCAACTTTCTGAACCCAGAGAAGGAATCCCATGGAAGACAGGGGCTTCTGCATCGGCGAGACAGGCAAATCTCAAGTGAAAAACGTTGGGAAAACAGTGTGTCTGTAAGGGGCTAAGGCTGTGTGCACTGCGGCTGGGTGCAATAGGTAATGAGATGGAGTCTCCTCTGAAATGCCCCGCATCTGTGTCAGGGGGGATGGTGGCGGATGGTGAAGCTTCCTCAGGACGTCAGCAGATCAGACTGCCCTCACGTTGCTGGTCTCGAGAGGCCGTTCGCTCGCCCTGTCCTGAGGTACGGCCTGTAAGAACGAGGCTTAGTGCCAGCCTGCTCTGCTGCTGTGTGTCACATGTAAAACCAGCCAGGACAGCTCAGCTGACAGAGAGCGTGAGGAGGTGGGGGAGCAGAGCGTGAGGAGGTGGGGGAGCAGAGCGTGAGGAGGTGGAGGGGGAGAGTGAGGAGGTGGGGGGGAGCGTGAGAGAGGCAGGGAGAGGCTGGGAGAGGCTGGGAGAGAGGCAGGGAGAGGCTGGGAGAGAGGCTGGGAGAGGCAGGGAGAGGCTGGGAGAGGCTGGGAGAGAGGCAGGGAGAGGCTGGGAGAGGCTGGGAGAGAGGCAGGGAGAGAGGCAGGGAGAGGCTGGGAGAGGCTGGGAGAGAGGCAGGGAGAGGCTGGGAGAGGCTGGGAGAGAGGCAGGGAGAGGCTGGGAGAGGCTGGGAGAGAGGCAGGGAGAGGCTGGGAGAGAGGCTGAGAGGGGCTGAGAGAGGCAGGGAGAGAGGCAGGGAGAGAGGCTGGGAGAGGCTGAGAGAGGCAGGGAGAGGCTGGGAGAGAGGCTGAGAGAGGCTGGGAGAGGCTGGGAGAGGCTGGGAGGCAGGGAGAGGAGTGCAGGGAAACGGAGTCAGAGGAAATTAACACACACGCTTGTATTAGTGTGAGGTTATTATTCAGTGTTATTAGAATACAGAGGTCTGACTAATGTTTGTTTTGCCCTTCACGTAATCCATCAGCGATTTGTACCAATTAACCTGCCTTTGGCAACCTGTGTGACTCAGAAGAAAATTGCCTTTTTTCTTTGCGCGTGTGTGTACGTGTGGAGGTGTGGAAGTGTGGGAATTAATATTGTGTCCCAGTACAGTAAAGCCTGTATAATTTGTGGAGAATATTTACACACAGTGATGGGACCTTTATGGGCCTTGTGTGCGCATTTATACTGTGTATGTGTGTGCATGTATGTGTGCACGTATGTGTATATTTATATGTATGTGTGTGATTGTGTGTGTGCACATATTTGTGTGCATGTATGTGTGTGCATGTATGTGTGTGTGTGTGTGTGTGTGTCCATGTGTGCACGTGCATGTGTGTGTGTGTGTGTTATCGTATTAAAGTGATCCCCTGTTCCTCCCCCTGAGTGCTGTACTGAGCGTGTGCTATAAGTGACAGAGCTGAGGGGCGTGTCGCTGGTGGAGCCCATTGAAATGCAGACACTGCTGTGGGCGCAGGCTGGAGGACTGTGGTGGGTCAAGGCCCTGGGGGGGGGGGGGGGCGGGGAGGGGCGGGGGAATGGGGGGGGTGAGGGGGGGGGGCTGCGGGAGCGACGCTGAAGCCTGGCCTGAATAGCGAGCTATAAGCCATGGAAATCCATTTAGACTGATTCACTCTGTGAATAAATATGCGGAGAGTGCCTCCCCATCCTCGCGTGAAACTCCCGCTCCGTCTCTCCCGCTGCCACTGATTCGATGTGATGGCATTATTCAGTCGTGATGTAACGCGTGAATCAAGAGGACATGTCAGAACGGAGGGACAAGGGTTGTTTGGCCTTCCACCTGCCTGACCCCCAACCCCCCCCCCGGTGAGGGAGATGGAGAACGGCCTCGCGACCGTGTGATATTTATAGTCCGTGGAGCTGCGTCCGTCTGTCTGACAGTCTAACAACTCCACAGCATCCAAACAGCACTGATGACTCATCACCACCATCCCTTTGTGACTCACAGAGAGAGAGAGAGAGAGAGAGAGAGAGAAAGGGACAGAGAGAGAGAGAGAGAGAGAGAGAGGGAGAGAGAGAGAGAGAGAGGGACAGAGGGAGAGAGGGACAGAGGGAGAGAGAGAGAGGGAGAGACAGAGAGAGAGGGACAGAGGGAGAGAGAGAGGGAGTGAGAGGGAGAGATGGAGGGAGGGACAGAGGGATGGAGGGAGGGAGAAAAGGAGAGAGCATGAGGAGGGAGAGAGGATGGAGGGAATGGTCTAAAGGCAAACACAAAGTGATTAAAGGAATGATTTTTGTGGTGCACAGCAGCAGTGATTTCTCCTCTGCTGATCCTCCCACTCCTGAGCCTGACATTACATACCCATAACACATCCGGAGCAGACCCATCTCCAGCCTTCACTCTGACCTTGACCAGCCCCAACATGCTGACATGCCATTTATCATTCCCAGCCTGCAGAACGAGTGTGTGTGTGTGTGTGTGTGTGTGTGTGTGTGTGTGTGTGTGTGTGTGTGCGTGCATGTGTGCGCACGCGTGTGCGTACGCGTGTGTGCGTGTGTGTGCGTGTGCGTGTGTGTGTGTGTGCGTGTGTGTGTGTGTGTGTGTGTGTGTGTGTGTGTGTGCGTGCATGTGAGCATGTGTGCGTGCGTGTGTGTGCATACCGTGTGTGCGTGCGTATGTGTGTTTAAAGCTTTGATTGGCCGCGCTGGCCCTCAGGGGCCCGGGGGTCCTCAGAGGTTGCTTATTCCTCATCTGCCGATTGTTTAATTGAAGCCGTTATTTTGGCCGGGAGAGAGAACCTCCCCTGGTGTCCCAGGTATAATCATCTGCTAATTGAAAGTGAGTTAAACCCTGCAGGACTCCCACCCACGAGACCCCGGGTTTCCAGACGCCGCGGGTTTGAGGTGCTGTGGCGGTGTGTTTGGGGGAGGCCCTCCGCTCAGCATCGCTCTGAGGCTGAGACTCAGATTACCCACGCTGCCTTGCAGCTTGCGCTCTTGGATTATCACGGCCCTGACTCACACCTGGGCTCTTTTCCCCTCTATTTATAGACACCTGTGTGGCGATGAACCACAGTGGCCCTGGTCATTCACACGCCGCTGTCTGACGAGAGCGAGAGACAGAGGGACAGAGAGCGAGAGAGAAGGAGAGGGAGAGAGAGTGAGAGACGCAGAGAGAGAGAGGGGGGGGACGGGGGGACGGGTGGGTGTATGAAGGAGCAAAGGGTTAGACACCCTGGGAGAGGTTTGCTGCATGGGGGAGCAAGGTTAGTTCAGGTTGTGTAGGTGTCGTGTGTTGTAGGTGACTGAGCCATGGCCTCTGAGCTCCACCTGTACCCTCGAAGGTGACCTTTCACACACCCACACCTCACCCTGTCATTCTGAGACCCAGCTGAATGCTGGGATACCTGTCCCATGGTGCCTCACAGACTCTAAAAACAGTGTATGCCTGGATCCACTGTTTCTTTTACTGAATGTGTATCTAATGTTGGGTATCCCTGTTTAGACATCAATTCTGGCATATTATGTCTATGTATGTGTGTGCTTATGTATGTGTGTTCGCCAACTGTGTGTTACCATAGCATGTGTGCATTATCAGTGTGTGTGTGTGTGTGTGTGTGTGTGTGCCTGCCCTGCACACATGTCTGTAATGTACGTATGTATGATGTCTGTGATCACATGCCTATGCCTCAGTCACTGCCCTTGTAAGGTCAGCACTGCCAGAGGTCACATGACTTACATGGAAGCCCTGGTGACCCTCTCATGCTGCCTCTGATTCTGCCTCAGCGGCGCTGCCTCTGATTCTGCCTCAGCGACGCTGCCTCTGATTCTGCCTCAGCGACCCTGCCTCTGATTGGGAGATCTTACACTGTGCACCTCTGTCACCCTCACCTGGTTTAAAAAAAAACAGACAAAAATAACTAGAGAGAGAAGAGGAGAGCAGAACCGAATGCAGATAAGGTGAAGGATAAAATTAGAAACCAATGTGAAAAATGGGGAGAGAGGCAGACCTTTCTCTCTCTGTCTCTCCCTCTCTCGCTCCCTCTCTTTCTCTCTCTCTGTCTCCTATTCGGCCTTCCCTCCCCCCAGCGAAGGCGGTGAGCCAATGAGATTGTTGTCATGGGGGAGTGAGGAGAGTAATGAAGCTGTCAGCCCAGTTCCCCAGGAGCCGCGGCTCCTTCCCTGACTCCTCCCGGGTCTCCGAGCCTCTGACGTCTCTCCGTCTCCTAAC
>NC_050605.1:23348449-23380949 GCF_013368585.1 Megalops cyprinoides
ACACACACACACACACACATATACACACACTCACACACACACACACACACATATACACACACTCACACACACACACACACACGCACACACACACACACAGTATCAGCATTACCACACACATGCACATAGTTGAATAGTGCCTATTCCATTATTTAAACTGTCTATCAAATTTACATGATCAGAAGCAGCAGCTTGTTTAAACCCTGCTCAAAAATGTAAAAAGAAGTAAAAAAAATAACCCCTGCTAACTGCCTTGTATCTTAAAGAATGTTCACTCAAAAACAGATTAAGAGGGGGCTGGCAGGCTGGTAACGGCTAATGTTTTCCAGCTTTCCTGGAGCTGCTTTGCATTTTGTAAGCAGCGGTGACACCCACAGCCATGTGAAACTGCAGCATTCTCCGCACGGCTCCTGTTTGTGTTTATAAAACTGCGGCATTTTACAGTCTCCCATCCACAGGGTGAGCCATCTTCATCACCTGTCTGCTCGTATTCACCTGTCTGCTGTTCTCCCTGCCCCTCCTGCCTCTCCCAGCTGTGTCCTGGCCTCAGGTGATGCTGTACGCTTTTCAGATGAACACAAAATAGCTGCAATCTCATTGGTAGATAAAAGAAGGTTTCGAATTTCATGCTAGTCATTTAGTAAGCTTATTGGACGTCCTTGGTTACACCTACACAAGAAGTGAGGCATACATGCTAACATGTAAAAACCTACGTTTTGCGCCTTCTTAATTAAGGAAAAACATTACAAGTGCAGCTATATCCAGCAGAGCAGTGAGCGGGGTGCAAAGCGTATCTGAGTACATAGAATATCAGGCTGTGATTGCATCTGTTTTTCAGGAGAGATTGATTAAATGATTAAAGCTGGGAGCTGAAGATGAAGAGACCTGTTACCTCCCGCTGTGTGTGTTTGTGTGTGTACAGTAAATTGTGTGTGTCTGAGCGTGTGTGTGGGTTTATGTGAGTTTGTACGTCTTTGTATGTCTGTGGTTGTCTGTGGGTGCGTGGGTATGTGTATCTACATCTAAACGTGTGCGTGTGTGTGCACGCACGTGCATGTGTGTGTGTGTGCGTGTGTGTTCGCGTCTGTGCTTGTGTGTGTGTGAGTGTGTGCGTGTGTGTGTGCGTGCGCATGTGTGTGTGTGTGTGCACGCACGTGCATGTGTGTGCGTGTGTGTGTGTGTGTCTGTATGTTTTCCTTAGACTGAGGAACATCAGTTCTTTCACACACCTTTATAATGGTGCATCTTACCTGTGCCTGGTGGCACTGGCCTGTTTAACCCTTTCCCTGTTCATCAAAGCACCGCAGTCACCTGCGAATGGCACCTTGCAGCACAGCGCCAGTCAAACATGCAGCATTACAGAACAGCTGCTTTTTCACAGCTCTTTCCCAGCCTTTTCTTTAAGGTCTTTGTAATGCTAATGTTGCAGTTCCTGGTCTGTATCTTTCAAGCGCGTTACGAGCTCTGCAACCCGCTGCAGTCAGTTATTAATAGCAAATTCGAGATACAGCCTTTAAAGCATAGCACTGTGGTGTGTATCTGTTCTTAACACACTCTCACTAACACACTATGCACACTACACACATTTCTACTAACGCAAAGCAGTGTTATGAAATGGAATCAGTCATCAGATAAGTGGTTTAATACAATCCAATCCAATGTTGCTGTAGTAGTGTTTGCTTCAGTAACTACACCTTTATTGGAGAAAATACCTGCCCTACATCTCTGAATTTTAAACAGGAGTTGAGCAGCTCTGAAACAGAGGTGTGTGTCAGAGACTCTTCATCTGTCCTCTTGAGACTTCCAGCCACGGTTCTATATTAACGGCCGAAACCCCCCCTCAGCACCCCCCACCCTCCCAGGGGACCTTCCGCAGCTGCGTTCCGCTGCAGTCCGGGTCTCCATCCCCGCTGCAGGAGTAACGCTGCACCTCATGCATCCCGCCAGAGCGGCAGCATCCTCACAGTACCGGCGTGCGAAAATCAGTGCTAACGAACCCCCCCCCCCCCCCCCCCCCCCCCCCACACACACACACACACACACACACAGGCACACGCACACACGCACACACACACGTACACACACACATGGCCTCACACTCGATTTCAGCCTCCGAGTCAGCGGAGCACTACAGAGACCTCACTGGAGTTTTACTAAGCAGGATGAAACACGTTTTTCACAGAGGGGGAGAGAGAGAGATGGGGGGTGGGGCCAGGTCGGTTTGATATCCCTGAACATGTTTGCCACGGTGGCCTCCTGCTTTATGCTGTGCCGGCTGTTCTCTGCAGAACCTGTCATTTCACCTGTAAAAGGAGGTGAAAGTGCTGTTCAGCCACTGTAATCTGCATCACACATACAGAGCTTTTGACAGCTGTAGAACATTGATTGAAATTTCTATTTGCACATCACTTAACCCATCCAGTTGTCATTGTATGACTGACGACAATGATTCCCTTGAATGTTTTTAATAATCTTTGCGACAGTTCTTTTGTAAAAGCTTCTAAAAATAGCATTCTTTTCTGAACTTTTGAACGCCTTTGTAATATACTTAAAGCTACTGTTGTAAATTAATGTCTTACTTATACATATTTAGTTTTTTCTGAAACCAGTTCTGAAGGTTTCATTTTTCTGAATGCATGTGACTCGCATGGTCTGTATTAGTTGAGTAAATGTTACAAATGTACATGAATTTGTTGTCAGCCCTGCTAGGAATGCATTAGCATTCTTTGAAAGGGTTTGGACCTATTCAAGTGCTAATGAGGACATTCATGTTCCTTAACATGAACGAATACCGAGTAAATCAGAAGGCAAGCATAACAGAGGGGCATCTGAGCAGTGCTAAGCATTCTGTGTAACGGGGGAGTCCTTCTGTGCTCACTAAAAAGCAGAATAGCGGCGGGACATCTCGGTTTAATGTGACAGAATGATTGTTTTATTCATTTTTTTATTTGTCGTCTTTTAAATGAACTCTGCATATCAGAAGAGGTGTGTGCTGCATCATCAGTGTGTTGGGAGAAATGACGAGGCCGTGTTTGGTGCTTTGGCAGAGAGAAGGAGGCACTGGGGTTCCTGTTGGTGACGCTGCTGGTTCTTTGTTTCACGCCTATGTGGTGCAGTTAGAGTTACCTGTGCAGTATGGTTTGAATCACCTGTGCAGTATGGTTTGACTCACCTGTGCAGTGTAATTTCAGTCACCTGTGCAGTGCAAGTTCTCCTTACACAGAGGATGCAGCCAGTTTTTCTCACAGACAGGATACAGCAGGTTCTCCTTACACAGAGGATGCAGCCAGTTTTTCTTACAGACAGGATACAGCAGGTTTTCTGCTTTGCACAGCTGGAAAGACAGAACCGAACAGGAGGAGCAGGGATTGACTTAGTGCCAGACACCCAAGGTTAGGATGTCAGTCTGTCTCCGTACCTCAAAAGGAAAAGGAATACAATGTGTTAGGAAATCGTCACCAGCAGAATATCTTCATGGTCAGAGGAGTACCATTTTTCATCTGAATTGCTTTCCGTTTGAGTTCCCACTGGCTTTTTATGGGTGTTGTCATCTCTCAGATAGAGTTCATTATGTGGAGCAGCGGCTCTGAGCCAAAGAGGCGGAGGGGTAAATTGAGTCTCTTCACTTTATTTAACATGGCTCGTCAGGTAAAATATTCCGACAGGAGCCTACAGGGGTATCTATAGGAGGAGCACATCTGCAGTTATATATAATATATTGGCCAGTGCAATTCTCATATAGTACTCCCAGTTACACAGTGAAGTAAGCAGGAAGCTAGCCTTTAACAGTCAGTACTACTCAGCCAGATCGGTGATGTCCTCAGGCTTTCTTCAGGCACCTGAGCCCTGATCTCATTTGCATACATATGATATGGATTTTCAAGTCACCTGTATTGGTTAAATGGAAACCAAAACAAGTAAAGGTGTTTGATTGGATGTTTAAAGTGCTTAAACATGAGCCCCTTATGGGCCGTTGACAGGGGATATGCTTGGCACATTGGGCTACAGTCTTCTCCCTGCGGGTCATTTTCCGATTGTTTTGGACTCGTTTCAAGAAAACGTAAAATTAATTTACGCTCAGATGCGCATGTTAAATGATAATCGTGAGGTAAACTGCTGATAATTTAAAGAGAAGAGCCGCAGCTTCCTTCAAGTGAGTGTGCCATCGGTGAGAAGCCTCTGCGGTCTTGCATTATGAATATGCTTTATTGTTTCGGGCTCTTCAGGGCGATGATTCAGGTAAGGATTCCTCTTGAGAGAGGCCGTAAAAGAAGTGCTTTAATTTCCCTCACTCCTCGCTGGAAAGGCGAGGTTACTCAGGTCTCGGTGCACGGGCAGGTCTGGGGGGGTGGTGCGGGGGGGTTGATTTACTGGCGCTGAGACAGACAGAGTCAGCAGTGTGTGTGTTATACCATTGCAGGCCTGGCTCCATGGCAGTGGTCTGGTTTGTGATGGACTCACCTGAACTTTCGCACAGCTCCACCGAGCAGTACAGCTCGTGGCTGAAAAACTGGCGGTTTTTGCCCCCTCGGTGTGCCAGCTGCCCCCGTTTAAGGGGGGCTTAAACAGGGGAACCTGCCCTGTGTATTTGTGGGTTACTAGTGCAAAAGAGGAAGCAAACATTGAAGACATGGGCAGCTGGTTGCCCACAAAAACACCCACAGAGGACCATCAATCCTGTCCACTGAGCCCAGCAAGCCCAGATGCCCAAACCACATTTATTCACTAATCTCACCTTTCTCTCACCTGGCAGGTCAGCTGAGAGCTTGTTTCAATTTGAAAGTAACGACGGGGAAGCAAGTCAGGCAGGGGGGTTGTGTGGGCAGCTTCATCAGCTGTAGGAGGGGTGACCAGGTGGCCACACTGGGAGAATCTCAGGGGTGCCCCCTACTGGAAGACCAACGCCACTGTCAGCACTAACCTGCTCCTCACAGGAAGTCTCCCATCCAGTTGCTTCGCTAACCGAGGCAAACCTGCGCTTCGCCTGAGCGCTGCTGCAATAACGGCGTAATATTCGTTTATGTTCACCACTGGGACTAATAACAAAAGCAAAAATCTGGCTCTGCGACCGCTGACCCATATGATGTGCAGTAAATGCACCTTTTGTGTCTGTTATGTTTTTTTAGGCTTTGATCCTCATCCTTAAAATATATGTGAGAAGCATGTTATCCAATGAGAAGTATCAGCTAGAGGTTTCTCTTAACAACGCACAGCCACCCCCGGTGTGTGTTCTGGACAAACCGAGACATGTGACACCGGGTGGGTTTGTCCCTGATACATTCGCTACCCCTAATGAGCTGTTCCTGGTCTGCAGTCCCTGCGAATCTCTGTAGAACTGAACCCAGATCAGGTCTGCAGATAGCAATTACTCTTCCCTCGCGCCTCCGTGGGTGTCTGCTGTGAAGTTCGCGTGGGCTTTCCGCCTCTTATGCCCAAAAGAATTTAATTGGAATGTCATGAACTATCAGCTCGGAGGGTCCAGACGTGCGGCTTTGAATAATTAGTGGCCACATGCACTGTAGCAGAAGCGACAACTACAGAAAGAGACAAAGGGGGAGACACGCGAAGGAGAGGACAGAATCATCCAGCTTTCAGCAGCAGACATTTCTCTCACTCTGATCAGTTCGGCTGAAATCAGCGTCTGCGAGGTTTGCTACAAGCCTTTCTCCATTTTGATAATTTCACAAAATGGTCAGTGTTGAGATCTTGCGGTTTACAAGCTATTCCACCATACATTTGCACAAATAATGGGCTCTGGACTCTACCTCAAGTGTGAGCCGAGCCAAGCATCTCGACTCTCTCAGTTGATCAGTTATTAATTGCACTTTAAGATCACAGTCAGTGTTTGGTGTTGATTTTTTTTTTTATCTCATTAAGTAACCATGACAACTCTCAAAGCAGAAAAACAGTGAGATGATGATCATGGTCAGCAGTTAATGTCTCCGTGCCGAGGATCATGCAGGTTGTGTATCAGAGGTGATGACATGGGCTTCCCTGTGAGTGACCAGCAGACAGCAGAGTCAGCCTGGCCGTGTGTGGGGTAGCTGGCTTGGCTCTCCTGCTCTCAGCCGGTGATGGGGTCTTCTTGGTGTTGACCGTCACACCTTCAAGTTAATAGCAATGTGTTTCCACTGCATGGAGCTACCTGGCCAACTCACCACTGGGAGGTCCTCAGGGGAATAGAACCTTCACTGTCCCAGACAAGAGCAGAATGGCTGAAGAGACACTGTTTGTGATGTCATAGTCAGTGAAGTGTGTCCACTGTCCAAGGCTTAAAACAGTGCTTCACTCTGCCCCCGGCTCCATAAGCTTTTGACTTGGGTATGTGCTGGCTGTGTATACTGTGCATGCATTATCTGGTGTGCATACATTGAAACCCACAAGCTTCATTGGGGCTTAATGTAGTCTGTTTGCTGCTGCTGGTCTGATCCCTTGCATCCTTATGGAGCAATTTCAGATCTGAGAACCTGCCAAACGTTAGCAAAACCTCCCATTTAGAATTTTGTCTTCGCTCGGCCCTGGCATTTTTCGAATAATAGACTCCCTGGGAATCGAATAAAATATGCATGGAAATACGCGTTAATTCGTCTGCTTCCCCGATGTGATTTTGGCAAATTCTTGTGGTCATGTCTCACGCTGGAAACATGAAACATTCATCACAATGCATCTGAAGTCTGTCAGATTAAGTATCTAAAATATTGATTTTTTGGTGCTTCTACAAATCTGCCATTGATCTTTTAAATGCTTGGCAAAAAGGGAATAAAGAAAATGGGTGTTTCTCGCTCAGTGTAAGAGTCCATTAGGGATTTTTTTTCATGTAAACAGGGGAAGCTAGCTGTGGCTGAGACTGAGAGCGTGTTTCTCTCTCCTCATTTACCATTCCTTCCTGCAGTAAGGCGGAGTGACCACCCTGTAAAAGGACCTGCTGGGTCGATCTGCGACTGTCTTGGCAAAGGACTGTACTCGTCTCTGGTTTGTCAGATTTAGAGGTGATGTGAAATGCATCACTGTAATTAAATGCCAGTCAGGGAGAACTGTGAGTGTGCAGAATTGCTCATTTAACACATACACACTCACACACACACGCATACACAATGAAGAGGAAGCAGTGATATCTGGGTGCTGACTTGTTGCAGCAGAAAAGCAGTGATTATCCGGGGTTGTAAATATTCTGGGTTAAATACTGATCAGCATCCCACTGCTGTGGGGGCCGGCTAGCCTGTTATGCCTGCCGCATGCTGCTGTCAGTTTCCACGGCAACGGAGCCCCTTTGGTCTCTATGGTAACGCTTGGAGAGCACTCAGCATCACAAGAGTGGGGGAAAAAAAGAAACGGTACCAAGGAATGCCATAACTTTATCCCTAATGGGACGGAACCACCGGGACTATTACCTGCAGGATTAAAGGTGACGTGCTCGGTGGTTTCAGGGCTCAGTGTCTGCACCGTACAGAAGGACGGGCTGTCTGTCTGTCTGTCTGTCTGTCCGCTCAGAGCTGCTGCTGCAGCGTTGCTTATCGGCTGCTGGTGCTCTTCTCTGTCTCACTGGAAAGCGGGGTACAGTGGTAATTGAATGAGTTTTTTTTGTTTTTGATAGATTGAGCAGTGATTGTCAGGGCTCAGCTTGCTGTGTGGGGATCAGAATAATGCCAGAGAAAGCCCCTTAGACTGAGTGCTAAAGCTTCTCAAAGCTCCCAGCACACCGTGGCCCCGGGTTCCAGGCAGCCCCCTGGCTCTCACTGCGGGAGAATCAGAACTGGGCTTTCCTGGAAGATTTAGGCTCTCAGTTCTCCTCTTCAAGTGAATCAATGAATCCATATCCATCTTTATTAGGAGCAGGCAGCGGGGCTTGCTGTGAGCAGGAGCAACGATGGTGTGCGTGCGTGTGTGTGTGTGTATGTGAGCGTGTGTGTGTGTGTGTGTGTGCGTGTGTCTATGCGTGTGTGTGTGTGTCTGTGTGTGTGTGTGAGCGTGTGTGTGTGCGTGCGTGCGTGCGTGCGTGTGTGAGCGTGTGTGTGTGCGTGCGTGCGTGCGTGTGTGTGTGTGTCTATGCGTGTGTGTGTCTGTGTGTGTGTGTGAGCGTGTGTGTGTGCGTGCGTGTGTGTGAGCGTGTGTGTGTGCGTGTGTGTGTGTCTATGCGTGTGTGTGTGTGTGTGTGTGTGTGTGTGTGTGTGTGTGTGTGTGTAGTGGCTGTCCTCCTCTCACACAGCGGCGTGCGTCTGCAGGCGTGATGTAATGAAAACAGAGGGCTCGTCTGCATGCAGAGCGTTTGTCTGCGGTGATGGATCTGTCGTCCCGCTTCGGAGATCTGAGGATGAAGTCACCCGTGACGCCTCATGTTTAGTCTGCGAGTGGGTGGTGTTACCACCATGTTTTAAAATACACCCCTCCCTTCCCTCCCCCTGACCGGCCGACTCCATTATCATGTTATTAGAATGCAGAACTCTCTGAGGCGGCACAGACAGAGGTGGAGGAGGTGCGGGCGCTCTGATTGGCTGATCGAGACAGCCCCCAGTGTGTGACACACACAGCGTCTCCGCAGCGCAGTGGCACTGAGCTAGGCACCTGTGCAGAACCTGCGCTGCCGCTCTACCTGCGCTGCCGCTCTACCTGCGCTGCCGCTCTACCTGCGCTGCCGCTCTATCTGCGCTGCCGCTCTACCTGTGCTGCCACTCTACCTGGCTACAGCTCTACCTGACTGCCACTCTACCTGGCTACAGCTCTACCTGCGCTGCCGCTCTACCTGACTGCCACTCTACCTGGCTACAGCTCTACCTGACTGCTTCTCTACCTGTCTGCAGCTGTACCTGACTGCCACTCTACCTGACTGCCACTCTACCTGGCTACAGCTCTACCTGACTGCTTCTCTACCTGTCTGCAGCTGTACCTGACTGCCACTCTACCTGACTGCCACTCTACCTGCGCTGCCGCTCTATCTGTACTGCCACTCTACCTGACTGCCGCTCTACCTGCGCTGCCGCTCTATCTGCGCTGCCGCTCTACCTGCGCTGCCGCTCTACCTGACTGCCACTCTACCTGACTGCCACTCTACCTGGCTACAGCTCTACCTGTCTGCAGCTCTACCTGACTGCAGCTCTACTTGGCTGCCACTCTACCTGTGCTGCCACTCTACCTGTCTGCATCTCTACCTGACTGCCGCTCTACCTGCGCTGCCGCTCTACCTGACTGCCACTCTACCTGCGCTGCCGCTCTACCTGACTGCCACTCTACCTGGCTACAGCTCTACCTGACTGCCACTCTACCTGGCTACAGCTCTACCTGACTGCCACTCTACCTGACTGCCACTCTACCTGGCTACAGCTCTACCTGACTGCCACTCTACCTGGCTACAGCTCTACCTGCGCTGCCGCTCTACCTGACTGCCACTCTACCTGGCTACAGCTCTACCTGACTGCTTCTCTACCTGTCTGCAGCTGTACCTGACTGCCACTCTACCTGACTGCCACTCTACCTGGCTACAGCTCTACCTGACTGCTTCTCTACCTGTCTGCAGCTGTACCTGACTGCCACTCTACCTGACTGCCACTCTACCTGCGCTGCCGCTCTATCTGTACTGCCACTCTACCTGACTGCCGCTCTACCTGCGCTGCCGCTCTATCTGCGCTGCCGCTCTACCTGCGCTGCCGCTCTACCTGACTGCCACTCTACCTGACTGCCACTCTACCTGGCTACAGCTCTACCTGTCTGCAGCTCTACCTGACTGCAGCTCTACTTGGCTGCCACTCTACCTGTGCTGCCACTCTACCTGTCTGCATCTCTACCTGACTGCCGCTCTACCTGCGCTGCCGCTCTACCTGACTGCCACTCTACCTGCGCTGCCGCTCTACCTGACTGCCACTCTACCTGGCTACAGCTCTACCTGACTGCCACTCTACCTGGCTACAGCTCTACCTGACTGCCACTCTACCTGGCTACAGCTCTACCTGACTGCTTCTCTACCTGTCTGCAGCTCTACCTGGCCTGGCACATTTACAGCTGCAGTGGAGCAATAGTTCATCAGCTTCCAAATGTCATTCAAAAGTCATTGATCCATTTATTTCCTTTTTTATTTAGATATTTAACTTCTTGTAAAGCAGGACCAAAAATTGTTGTTCAAAGTAGCTTAATTGTTGTTTATGATTTTACAGTATAGGAGGGTCAAAGCGTTAAGTGAACCGAAGTGTTTTACCAGCTCAAAGTTTGAGAGCTGTTTTTAAATGTCCTCCTTCATGGCAGTTCATGTGTGAGAAAGTATGAGCTGCTGCACGATGAGCTGGAAGTTGAGGTCACCTGTTCGGGTGGCTGTAGTACAGTTTGTTCAAGGACAGGGCCTCGGTGAAGGCTGAGAGGGAAAGAGGTGACTGAGCCTCTGAAAGGCCTGGTGGGATTGCTGTCCTGCAGCAGCTCGATCTGCGGTTACAACCCGAGCGAGACATCTCCCTGAATGGCCTCTGCGGGAGAAAGGGCCTGCTAATCCCGTTACCGTGGCATCCAGTGAATGTCAAAGATGGGTAAGGTCTCGGGGAGAGGGGCGCCTGTGCCCGCATGTCATAGCTTTAATCTCATTGTCCCTGCCGACTGATTCTGGACCCATCGGGCCTAACCAAATTACCGACTGCGTCTCACATCAGCAGTGTCCATTCAGAATGCAGGCCCTGCTCTTCCTCCTCTCCTTCCTCCTGATTCTTCATCATCTCTCCCTTTTTTCTGAGGCCGAGGCTCCCAAACGGAGGAGAGGCAGAAGGGTGTTGGTGTTTCAGCTCTCGCTCGGTGTTTGGGAGGGTGTTGGTGTTTCAGCTCTCGCTCGGTGTTTGGGAGGGTGTTGGTGTTTCAGCTCTCGCTCGGTGTTTGGGAGGGTGTTGGTGTTTCAGCTCTCGCTCGGTGTTTGGGAGGGTGTTGGCGTTTCAGGTCTCGCTCGGTGTTTGGGAGGGTGTTGGCGTTTCAGGTCTCCGTCGGCGTTTGGGAGGGTGTTGGCGTTTCAGCTCTCGCTCGGTGTTTGGGAGGGTGTTGGCGTTTCAGGTCTCCCTCGGTGTTTGGGAGGGTGTTGGCGTTTCAGCTCTCGCTCGGTGTTTGGGAGGGTGTTGGCGTTTCAGGTCTCCCTCGGTGTTTGGGAGGGTGTTGGCGTTTCAGGTCTCCCTCGGTGTTTGGGAGGGTGTTGGCGTTTCAGGTCCCGCTCGGTGTTTGGTGTTTGGGAGGGTGTTGGCGTTTCAGGTCCTGCTCGGTGTTTGGGAGGGTGTTGGCGTTTCAGGTCTCCCTCGGTGTTTGGGAGGGTGTTGGCGTTTCAGCTCTCGCTCGGTGTTTGGGAGGGTGTTGGCGTTTCAGGTCTCCCTCGGTGTTTGGGAGGGTGTTGGCGTTTCAGGTCCCGCTCGGTGTTTGGTGTTTGGGAGGGTGTTGGCGTTTCAGGTCCTGCTCGGTGTTTGGCAGGGGGGTGGTTCTGAGCTCCGGGGTGACCCGGGTTTAAGCGGCAGCCTCTCTGGCTCCGGCTGAGTGACAGTAAGACGCGCCCAGCGTGGAGGCCGTGCGGCGCAGAGCCGTCTGAGCAGAATGACACATCAGAGCTGTGACAGGTGCGATTCTCCGCCCGGTCCCACAGACAGAGTGCTAAGAGGATGATGGCTGTGTCCTCCTCCCTGGGACCTTACCACTTCCTCTCTGAGGTGGGGGTGGGAAAGGGGGGGAGCCATCATAACCACGCCGTTACACATCACCAAAATATTGATTAACATCCAGGAAGCTGTTAAGGTTTCATCTCTTAATGAGAGTGGCACTGGAGGGGGTGTGAATTTACGGCAGCTGTTGGGCGCGGTGCCCCCTGCAGCTCCAGCATGTCAGCGAGGCTGCCCGTCAGGCAGATTCAGAGCAGGGGTGCCTGGTGTGTGCGCCGGGGCAGAGAGAACCTCACCATCACCTCTGCTGTCAGGCTGAAGGGAGCAGACACATCATTCATCACCGCCACACGCTCTCAGCTCACTACCCTCTAGTGGCCACAGTGAGAAGATGAGTGTGTGTGCGTGTGTGTGTGTGTCTGTGTATGTGTGCGTGGGTTTGCATGTGTGTGTCTGTGTATGTGTGCATAATTGTGCATGCATGTCTGCCTGTGTGTTTATGCATATGTGTGTGTCTGAGAGAGAGTGTGCATGTGTGCACGCTCTCATGCATGTGTGCATTTCTGTTTGTATGTGTGTTCTGTTTGTATGTATTTTGTCTGAGTGTTATTGAGTGTGTGTGTGTGTGTGTGTATGTATGTGAATGTGTGCAGCTTTGTGTGTGTGTGTGTGTGTGCTTGTGTGTGTGTGTGTGTGTGTGTGTGTGTGTGTGTGTGTGTGTGTGTGTGTGAGTGCATGTGTGTGTGTCTGTGTGTGCAGGTTTGTGTGCGTGCGTGTGTGTATGCATGCATGTGTGTGTGCGTGTATGTATGCATGCATGTGTGTGTGCGTGTATGTATGCATGCATGCGTGTGTGTGTGTGTGTGTGTGTGTGTGTCTGTGTGTGTGTGTGTGTGTGTGTATGTGTGTGAGTGCATGTGTGTGTGTCTGTGTGTGCAGCTTTGTGTGTGTGTGTGTGTGTGTGTGCTTGTGTGTGTGTGTGTGTGTGTGTGTGTATGTGTGTGAGTGCATGTGTGTGTGTCTGTGTGTGCAGCTTTGTGTGTGTGTGTGTGTGTGCAGCTTTGTGTGCGTGCGTGTGTGTATGCATGTGTGTGTGTGTGTATGTATGCATGCATGTGTGTGTGCGTGTATGTATGCATGCATGTGTGTGTGTGTGTGTGTGTGTGTGTGTGTGTGTGTGTGTGCAGCTTTGTGTGCGTGCGTGTGTGTATGCATGCATGTGTGTGTGCGTGTATGTATGCATGCGTGTGTGTGTGCGTGTATGTATGCATGCGTGTGTGTGTGTGTGTGTGTGTGTGTGTGTGTGCAGGAGCCTGTGTGTGCCTCCAGGCTGTCACTGTGCAGTGGACCTGTGGCGTGACAGATGATTGTCACCCCTTTGTTGTGACCCCCCCCCTCTGGAAAGTGCGTTCAGAGCCCTGTGTTTGATCAGCTCTCTGTGGGGAAACTCACACTGCCTCTCCGGCAGCCCACAGGCCTGCAGAGCTCATGATTAATGAGGGCAGGACTGACCCACTCTCTGCTCCCCTACACAACTCAATACAAGGCTTCACCTGAGGATCGCTCCTACAAGCCGCCGGGCATGTCCACCTTCAGCCTCAACAACAGCTCACCCTTCTCTCCCAGTGTACCTGCACAACACAACAAAATCGTTCAACAATTCAAAGGACTGAATTTAGAGTAATTTTCAATGGTTTATGAATTAAAGATGTTTATGGTCAGGCTCTTATTCTGATCTGTGTAAAATGTCCTTGGTTTGCCCTTGGGTCACAACCTGAAAAGGATGCCTGAATGAAGACTTTTAAAACACATCAGGAAATTCAAAAAAAAAGAAAACAGGAGTGGCTGTGTATGCAGGCACTGTTTTTGTGTCTTCCTTTGCTGCGATGTTTCTTCAGACCTCAGTGAACATGCACCTGACTCTCCGGCTCCAGCACGTTCCCCCAGCCGATCCGAGTCGCATCTCAGCGTTTTTGCTGCGTGTTCTCGGCCCCGCCCATCATGTCCCCCCGTCTCACAAATTGCAGTGCAATTACAGTAATGGCCGTACTGCAAAGGAGGTGATTTGCACCTGCTATTAGCCACAGAGCCCGTCTGCTCCAGGGTGCTGGTACCTTAATGGACGCACGGAGCCGGTTAGGTCATCTGATGGCACCAACACAGAGATCATCCTGGGGAGTGAGAGGGGGGCGGCTTGTCCTTTTTGTTACAAATTGGGAATCAAAATGTGCCAGATAAAGAAGGCAAGGTGTCATCTGCTGTACAGGCGTCTGGGTTTAGGGTTGGAGTTATAGGTTAGGGTTACTTTGGAATTTGGGGTACAGTACAGTTGGGGTTACTGTAGAGTTAGGGTTACTGTATTCTCACTGTCTTATTCTATAGGCAAGGAGGTTCAAGAAGAATCTTGCCACTTCCAGGCTCACAGGGCTAAATGTGATCGTAACTCAGACCTGTCCTTCCTGCGTTTTCTTTACTTTGCTGTGGGGTTTGTGTTTCTGCACTCGATGAACTGTGATTTAGCTCGTCAGTATTCCGCACGGCGCTCGCTACCACAGCATCGTCTGATTGGCTGACTCACGCTCAGCCCCGGACCGCGGTGCTCTGTACATACCGCTGTTTTTCTGACTTTTACTAGACGTGCTGTTCTGCCCTTTTTTTGCGAGCCGCTCTGGATGAGAGCACCTGCTAAGTGACAGGATGTAATGTAAAGTAATGATGATGTAGTGTGATACAGAACCTATCGGTGAATCAGATACCGCTCTCCCCCTCCCGGCTGTGTCAGTCTCCTCTCCTCCCGGCCTTTAACGGCCCTCTGGCCCCCGAGGCCTTCGGCCGGTGCTGTTTGTGTTCGAGTGAGCGTGTGAATCAGGAGGGTGTCTGCTGCGTCCCTGAGGTTAACCTGCTGTGGAGCGGGTCACTGAGGAGGCAGGACTGACCGGCAGCTCTTAAACCCAGCCCTGATCCCCCTCCCGTCAGGGGGACGGGGGACTGAGGAGCGTTCAGCCCCTCAGCAGGGCATTGGCGTGGCTGCCGGCGTGGGCCACAGCGAAGGGAAACTGACACACGTATTCTTTTCCAAGAAGCGGTGCCCCGCAGCTCAGATTGACCTTTTTAAGTGTGTTATTGTTTGCAATTATGGTCTTCTGTGGCTAGCGTAATAAGCCGGCCTGGGGCCATCTTCATAGCAAGCATATCTCTCTCTCTCTCCATTTCCCTCTCTCTCTCTCTCTCTCTCTCTCTCACTCTCTCGCTCCCTCTTTCTATCTCTCTTTCTTTCTCTCTCTCCATCACCGTGACAGTCTCTGTGTCTCGGGTGACCGACGGCTGGTGGAGACTGAGTGATTCTGCTCTTGAGTGATGACAAGGCAAGCCATGAAAATCCATCGTCTCTGATGTGAGTGTGAATCCTACACAAGCAGGCCAGACAGAAACATTATCGTTTCTCACGGCTTTGTATCAAAATGAATACTTCACACCATCGCAGAGGAAGACGTGATTATTGAGCGTATCCATTAGAAAGTCAAGGATCTAATTGCACCCATGTTTTTCAAGTCGTGGTTAACATGCACACGGTCCCTCAGCCTCTGAAACGGGGAGTCTGAAATGAGATGTAAATTGAGTTGGTGGATCGTGTTATGTGAGGTAACGGCAGAAGGAGGGAGTCCCGGCGGATGAACGCCCCAGAGCTCGGTGGGATTGGGGTACGTGGGCGGAGCTCCCTCTGAGAGGGGCTGCATTGCAGGGACTGAGGGCACCGGATGATTGACGGCGTGTTTACACACACTGGCTGAAGGAAAACTGAGCACGGCGCTGCCCGCCTCTGGAGATACAGACTGAGCTTCCGAGGGAGAGGGCTAGCATTCTACACACTCACGCACTCACGCACATTCATACATGCTCACACACACACACACTTACACACATTCATACATGCTCACACACACACACACACACTTACACACATTCATACATGCTCACACACACACACACACACTTACACACATTCATACATGCTCACACACACACATCCACACATTCATACATGCTCACACACACACACACTTACACACATTCATACATGCTCACACACACACTTACACACATTCACTCACAAACACACATACGCACACTTATATATGCACACACGTGCACTTGCATACATTAAAAATACATGCACATGCCTATACACTCACATACTCTCATGTAATAAATATATACTCAAACACGCGCGCACACAGGAAGACACTCTCAGAGACGCTGCACAGCTGAACTTAATGCTGAGTTACAGGTCAGAGACTCACACTCACATTAATGTGTCATTGTCTTCTCAGGAATGGCTGGTGTTGTTATTCTGTGGCTACAGGCTGTTACTGTATGGAATGCTTTTAGCTCGGTACGCTGAGAGCGGCATGCGTCTGCTGAATGCTCTGTTAGCCTTGTATTTCTCTCGCAGGAGATGAGCTGGTTTTAATGTTTCCCTTGTTCTGTAGCCAAGGCCTCCATTCAGCCTGCCCTGGTGCTTTATTGACTGGAGTTGATCATTTCTGAACACCAGCAGGAAGCAGACACGTCCGTGCCAGTCTTTGGGGTCCTTACCTGTTTCTCTGAGGGGGCTGGGGGTGTTGTGGGGGTGGGGTGTATGCAGCACTGATGTTTGATTTATGTTTATGTTGGAGTTTGCCTCAGCAATATGCTCTTCATCCGTTCCGCCAGGGTCTCTCTAACCAAGTACACGAGGAACGCAGCTCAGACCAACAAGCCGTTTATTGTGATGTATGAAATGTGTGATTTTAATAATTCCGCCCCATTTCACACAGCTCTCATTTTTTTTTTTTTTTAAATCTGTGCCAAAAAATGTATTGAGAAAGCAGGCGAGGCCCTGCGTGGGGAGTTTACCTTTGCGAGGTGTCCCTGAATACCCCGCGCTTCTGTGGGGTCTGACGCGGTGTGCGAGACCGTGGTGTGCGAGACCGTGGTGGAGACGTAGCAGATGTGGCAGTGATAGAAACCACCGGAGAGATCTGGCAGTGCACAGATGTCTGAGTCTGAGCCAATTATCTCACACAGAGGGAGGTCAACAGCGCCCCCCTCTGGACCCCGCTAATGACGGGCTACACGACCGCGCATGGTAGACCGTACTCGTGACTGACCACGCTCATCATAGACCGTACTCCTGTCTGACCGCACTCGTTTCAAATCACTCTCATCTCTAGCTCTGCTCTCTGATCAGAATGTGCAAGACCACTCTCATCTAGGACCACTCTGATCTTAGATAATATGACCGCTCTTGTCTTAGATAGTTTGACCGCTCTCATCTTAGAAAATATGACCGCTCTCGTCTTCTCGCAGACCACGCTCTTTTTGGACAGCACTTGTATTAGGGCTCCTCATGTTTTTAAGGATAGATAAGCCCTGGATTCATAACATAAAAGGCTTCGAAAGACATGATTGAAAAATGATTGGATTGCTGTTATACACTGAAGCCAAAGAATAGTTGAGGATGGCTGAAAATAACATGCAGTACGAACATGTAGTGCTGACCACCTATCCGGAGGTTTGCTGCTACGAAAAGATAGCAGAAGATGCATGGTTTGCTGTTATTTTTATTAATATATATATTTTTAGATTTCACACACACTACATATGCATGTTACTGTATGCTACATCAGCTGTCACTCAGACGCTGTCCTGGTGTAGTCTCAGGTGTACTCTGTCAGTCTCTCTCTCTCTTTCCTTTTCTCGTTCTCTCTCCTACTCCCCATGTAGTAAACCTCGGCCTGTTTAGTGTAGAGCGCAGCCAATCGTGTTGAAGACACGGTTGAGGTCAAGTAATTGCGCTGTTCACAGCAGCTTCTCATGTGCCACGCTCGCTGCTGCTGTGATTGGTCTCCTGTGTGTTTGATTTTGGATCTGTGCTGTGGTGGGCTGGCTGTTTATCAACCAAGAAACAGACATAGATATGAGATGGCGATTATCTGCTGCGTGGGCAACATACCAGATTGAGTAAACCACATTCCATTGTTCTGCGATACCAGTGCGAAAGAGTTTCTGTGTGTGTGTGTGTGTGTGTGTGTGCGCGTGTGTGTGTGTGTGCATGTGCGCGCGTGTGTGCGTGTGTGTGTGCGCATGTGCGCGCGTGTGTGCGTGTGTGTGTGTGCGCGCGTGTGTGTGTGTGTGTGTATGTGTCTGTGTGTGTGGCAGCGGTGGGGTGCGATTACTCTGAGCTCAGACCTGACAAAGAGCTGATGTTTGAATTGTATGAAGTAAAGAAGCACTTCAGGAAATGAACCCCAAAGAGATATGAAAAGAAAAGGGTTTTTTATGTAAATCAATCAAATATTTTATGGATATAATGTTTGATCAGAGTGTGTGCTTAGAATCTCACAGATTTATACAACTGATGCATCCCTGTTAAACAAAAGGGTTTAAATGTAAATTGATTCAGAGTTCTGTTGAAGAATTTTAATCTTTGAAATGTGAATATGAAATGAAATTGTCCCCTTCTCATGCATCATATTCCAAGAAAACGTAGCTCCTCCTTGAGCTCTGACAGACTTTTGGGTGACAAAAGCTTCTAAAACGCAGTAGTAGCTGCTTGTTTCTGGCTACACACTTTGCCAGGCTGCTGCGTACCGCCGCTGTCACGCAGCAACTCCGCGAATCTCTTGGCTTTGGTCTCCTCCAAGTGGTTCATCTCAGAATGACGAACGATTTTATCTCTTTTATCTCCTTTTCCTCAAAAAGCAGCCTTAAAAGGCGTCCCGCCGCGGAGCCGCTCTCGCAGCGAGCGCGTCGCGGCGAGCCTGTCGCAGCGCGCGGCCCCGGGACAGACCCGCTCTGATAAATGGGCTCGTGGTGTGAGCGCGGCTCGCGGAGGGCCGGGGGGAGGAATCCGCCGAATGTGGAGAAGGGGATAACAGAGCGGGAGGATGTGTGAAAATGGACCTGCTCGGGCCATTAGGAGAAGAGGCTCCTCCACGGCGCAGGCTGCCTAATCCCGGCCTCCGCCAGGCGCCGAGCAGCCAAACAGCGCCTTTTATGGACTCCCTGAGCCCGGCTCTGTCCACGAGGCCCTGCAGAGCGGCAGAGATAAGGCATCCGTGACTGTGGCAAAACCCCAGACTGCAGCACCCCTTACGAGGGGCCTGGAGCGCTGTCCTCCATGGACACTGCCCCAAATTAACGCCCACAGCCGTACCACTTACTGTATCCACATAGCACATACACACAGCGACCTACAGCTGTGTTACAGTCCTGCAGGGGTTAAACCAAACGTGTCAGGATATCTGAAACCTTGGACGTTTGGGTTCCTCTGTCCGCATGATTCCTGTCTCAAGAAGTGCTAAATAATGGCAATCATAACCCTTCATTAATATTCATAACCCTTCCTCATGACTAATTAAAAGCTGAACACTCTTATGGAATGCTACATTGATGCATTGTATGCTCCATGACCCTTGATATCAGTGGCATTAAGTGGCTTGAGTGTTGAAGATCAGAAATGCCCATAATTAGTCTTCTGGGTGGAATAAATAGTTATTAATGTTATTAGTAGATGGTTGTAGTGCTTGGGAAGTCACCGAGTACATCCACATGATGCATAATTTTTCACTGCCTGAAAAAGTCAAACAGCCAAGTTGTGAGAGTTCTCTTTTTCTGGTTCATGTCTCAGTCCCATTTATGACATTACATTGTTTTCTGATGTGTTTTCTCTACCTCTGACCACAGTTTAAGACACAAGCTCCACCCCATATAAAATAATTTCCCCTGATTATTGCACAGTCATGTCTTTTTCCCTTTTTGTGAGCACAGAAAGCTGTGAGAGTCATTGAAGTGTTACCAAACACAGACCTGAGCGCTGAGTGTTGTCCCAGCCTCCCTGATGCTTGCAGAACCACTCATTACCGCTGTGTGTGTAATTGCGATTAGCATGCTGGCCAGCGTTTCTTTGAGATCTGATTTCCTCAGGTATGGAGTTTGCACCGTGGGCTCTTCCTTGATCAGTGAAAAAAACACAGAGAAATGTGGTGTGATGCCTTTTCATCCACTGACATGAAAGGCCAGGCCAGGCCTGGTGTGGGCCAGGGCTGTAGAATGTTTTTTTTTTTTTGAGGAGAGTTTTGGTTTGGGCCACGATCCTGAAGGCTGCAGTGAAGGGTTTCCCGGTTCTGATTGTAGGAACCTGCTGTGTTTGCTGGTTTTTGTTCCAGTGGAGCCCTTAATTAATTAGGTTTGATTTAGCTGTTAACATAGTGCTGATCTAGATCTGAAATCTCCCAACAGTTATCTGTTAGGAGTCTTTTGTGAATGAAATTAATTGATGGAAGTGTGGTTATACCTGCAATCAGAACAGATAAGTAAATGTATTTCTTGAACGGATTTCTGTTCATTTCAAACCTTGAAATAAATAGGCAACACAGGTTAGTATTCAATCTGAGATAAATTAGTTGCCCACTTTTTTAGGCAAAGAGAAATTAACTGTCAAACACAGACCTTATTTCTACTTTTTCATCAGCAGAAACACAGATCTCAATGCCAAAGACTTAATCAATAGTCAATTAACAGCTTAATGAAGCCAAATTAATTAAGGTCACCGAGAGAACAAAACTCACAGCAAAGGAAAAACAGTGTTACCCAGAGGTGGCTGGCTCAGCTCCCTGCTGCGGCGCTGCTGTTGTACCCAGGAGCTACGTGCTCACCCACATTGCGTCAGTAAATGTCCAGGTGTATAAACGTGTAACATCTCAGAATTTAAGCTATGTAACTGGCTGTGTGTGTCTCCGACACAAATGGAGAATACAGTGTAAGCCCCACTGTCCTCTTCTGTCTATCCTTGCTGCTTGATTAAATCAGGTGTGCTCAGCTAATCAAAAGTGCCACTGATGAGTTCAGTCAGGTAGGTAGAGCAAGGATAGACAGAAGATATGCAGGACAGTGGGCCTCCAGGAGTAGGATTGAGAAACACTGATGTAATGTATCTGAACGAGTGAAGGAAATTATTTTTTTTTAGTTCTGATATTAATTCCTGGGTTACGCTTGGCTGTACCTGTGTCTGTAAGGTACTGTTGTTGCTGGGTTGAGCTGTACTTCAGTATTGTGTTTTAAAGTATAGCTGCTGCACTTTCACCTGAGTTACCCGCTAAACCAGGAGGATAGAGGCCCCAAGGAGACTTTGACCTTCTACCAAATACAAGCATTGCATTTCACAATGCAAACACATTCTTTTCATTCATGTTGGTGAGGGCTAAACCCGCCAAAAAGGAGAAAAAAAACCGCAACACTTTGGTATGATAGTGAGTCAGCGTTAAGGACAGGCGTTTGATTGAATCCAGGGGTGGTTCCGGGAAAGGTCAGGGTGGTATGAGCTCACAGATCGGTGGGATTTCTCAAAAACGTCAGGAGAAAAAAACAGACGAGGAAAAATGAAGTGTGGTGTTACAGCGCTTTGGCTGATTAGCTCTCGGGCGCGTCCTGGAAGTGTGCTGGAGGCGGGCGTGCAGAAATATCAGGCCGCTGTGAAGCAGCACAGAGCAGAAAGACCACAGCTGAAGTCATTTACTGTAAGCGTCCACGTCTGGCACCGTGTCTGTGGTCTGGCAGCCAGTGGCGTGAGGGAGGAGATCGCCCTAGAGCCGAGTCCACGCATGCATACACACACACACACGCACTCCGCTGGTGACACCATTGACTGGCTGCCTCAGTGAAAGGGCCCTGTATGAACCAGAGATCTCTTTACTTACCACTTCACTCTCGCATTTTGGACATGCCTGATATTCCTCATTTTTCAAAGCTAATACTTGAACAACACAGAGAAGAGCAGCTCTGAAAATCTCAGGACGGAAGATTTGTGGTGTGTTTGGGCCAGGGCTGCTGAATCATTGTGTTGACCGTGACACCATTGAGTTTCTGCGTCAGTGAGAGGCCCTCTCCTGACCCAGACGCCCCGTCTGAGCAAGCAAAGTCAAGTACTCTGCCACCCATCTGTACCCGGTACAGCCACTTCACTCCCCAAGCCTGGCCTTTCTAATATCTAATAACTCTCTCATATGTGAAGACCTAGGGCATCCAAGGCCCGGATGACCTCTGTAGATATGACGGCCCCTTTGCAGAAAGATCAGCCTCCCTCTGTCCGTCTGACCGCTGACTTACTGAGATGCCGGGCACCAGTGTGATGCCAGCTCCCGGTTTTTCTCCCGACTGGCGGTCCGACAGAGACCGGACGGGAAGTGAGGTCGCGACTCTGTTAGCGGGGATATTTGTAGTCCTTTTTTCACTTGACAAATTCCCATGGCTTAAACCCAAGAGTGGGTGTGTTCCTGTCAGCCGTGTAGGGGGGTTTTATTATTAGAAGGGAAGAGGGTCCTGTGAGTAAAACCCACACATATTTAACCCTCGTGTGACTAATACATGTCTGCACTTGACCATTCACTTGTTTGCTTACATGCAGTGTATTACTTGATTGTGTACTCTGTGTCTATATTATATATATATATATATACATATATATATATACATATATATATAAAATATATATATATGTGTATATATATATATATATATATACACACCTATATTTAGAGAGAGGCTCTGAGTCTGTGCTTTTGGTTTTCCCAGACTGCTGGCTAGTGGCTCAGGAGAGCAGATCTGGCAGAGCTCCCTGTCCCAGTCCTGTGTCCTGGTCCCTGGGAATGGCTGTCTCTGGGGGGAGGGGGGGAGGGGCCGCAGCTGGACTCTGGGTCTCTGAGGTGACCCTTTCGGGGGTGTGACATGGACACGCCCCTCCCCTAGCCTCTGGAGCTCACACGAGGAAGCCATGGCCGGTTCAGGACAGTTCCCATGGCCCTCCCTGGTCGGGGGTCACCTTGGAACGTGGCAGCAGAATGTTGAGATACAGGCAGGGAATTCTGGGAGAAAATTCCAGCGAGAGAGGTCTGATCCGTCACACGGGCGGAGAGGTCTGATCTGTCACACAGGCGGAGAGTTCTGTAGAAAGCACCCCGCCGTGTCGGAAGGCAGAAGACCAGGTTCCCGAGATAAATATGATATTAACAAGATAAAAAAAAAATCACCTAAAAATATGCAGCAATTCCTTAAAAAAAAACCTAAGCTGTGAATGCAAATCAGCAAAGATAACTGCAGTGAAGAGATGAATCTGGGCATGTCATTATGTTAGTGTTTGTGGTGTAAAGCAAGCAGAAGTGGTACCGGGGGTGTAATTTTAGAACGGGAGGCGGTGGTGGAGCGCGAGAGGGGTGAAGCGTCTCCTCAGACAGTGTAATGTAGGACAGGGTGTGCAGGAACAGGCAGCAGTGGGGGGGGGGGGGGGGGATGGCGGGGAACGTATGGTCCACAGGCCCTCAGAAAGCAGGGAAGCGGCCAGGTCTACTGTGGGATATGTGGGTTATGTGGAACTGCCCCATAGAGCTCAATTTCTCTCCTTGTTGGCTAATACGGGCAGCAATGTAGTGTAGTGGTAAAGGGCAGGGCTTGTAACCAAAAGGTTCGATTCCCCGTTGGGACACTGATGTTTCACCCTTGGGCGAGGTGCTTAACCCACAATTGCCTCAGTAAAATGTCTTAATGGATAAAATCGTATCCTGTGGGTGCTATCGTATCCGAAGTTGCTCTGGATAAGCGCGTCTGCTAAATGACAGCAATGTAAATAACAGGACTCCTCTCTCTCGGTGTCTCTCTCTCGGTGTCTCTCTCTCTGTGTCTCTCTCGGTGTCTCTCTCTCGGTGTCTCTCTCTCGGTGTCTCTCTCTCTCTCAGTGTCTCTCTCTCGGTGTCTCTCTCTCTGTGTCTCTCTCTCTCGGTGTCTCTCTCTCGGTGTCTCTCTCTCTCGGTGTCTCTCTCTTGGTGTCTGTGGGAAGGCAGCAGCTGTCCCCTGGGCACTCTGAGCTGCCTGTGTTTGTGCCAGCCCAGGAATGCCGGTCATGCTTAGCGGCTGCGGTTTAGAGTTCCTGTGCATTTGTGCGCTTTTATAATGATTGATTCGTCAGTGGAATGTGCGGTCCGTGCATCATCATTTCTTGTTACAAGACAGGAAGCACTGATGCACCCTGTCAGCTGTTCTGTTTTATTGGCTGCCCGTTATGAAATGTTCACGGCCTGTGGGTCTCTATCTGGGAGCAGGCTCTACAAAATCCACAATAAGCAGTCATTCTCTGTGGGCTTATTTTGTCAAAGGACGCATTATGTGAAGGAAAACTCTGTGTGTTTATATGCGATTGCAATATGTATTGCACAATCCCCCATTCATTTTCTCTACCTCTGCTGAAGTTTCCCACAATGCTTTTCTTCCCTCTGTTCGGAGTGTAGTGCAGTGTATTCCGTTACCGCCCTCATGGGGGCGCGCTGTGTGTTTTTGTCCTGAGCTGTTGGGTTAATATCGGGGAGTTTTGGTTATCTAAGGGGGGGAAGTGTATCTGTAGCGGTTAGCATCTGGACACATGACCAGAGGGGTGCAGGTTCAGTTCCCAGGTGGAGCATGGCAAGGTATGTCAACTGCAGTAGTCAACATCCTGCTGCAGGAATGAAAAAAATATGTCTGTAAGTAAGATGATGTTTTTCTGAGATGCCGCAGCTAGAGGCATGTGCAAATAAATGAATAATAAGGAAAATGTTTTTTTCCCGCGGGAGACTTGCTGTGCTCCTAGTGTCAGTGTGTGTCCTACATCTGCATCAGCACTGGGCTGAACCAGACCGGCCCACTCACTGTTAACATCAGACAGCTGGTGAGGCAGGACGGGTGAGCCCCTCTGCGGGAAGATGCCCTCGTGCCCAGGTGTGAGTTCCAGGGGGCAGGGGGACGGGGCATGAGAAATGCTCTGGAGAGTCCTGTCACTGCGGTGATCCCACAGAGGACTCAGCCATGCCTGTCAGGGGTTCGTTTGAAGCTCTGTTTGAAGCACAGAGCCGTTTTTACGCCGATGCCGGTTTAAGTATTCAGGATGAGTTTGCGGGTTCACATCCACGCCGCTGTGTGTCATGTATGCTTTTAGAGGATGCATGTATGATACGAAATCTCTGCAAGGTGATTCGCTGAGGGGGCAAGGGCAAACGCAAATCTAATTGTTAATGATTTTCTCTGTCGCGTGGGGGTTAACCGTTAGTCGCGCAGGTCCGCACATGTGCAGACATCCTCCCACGCGTGCGTGCGTGATTATCGCAGTGTTGCGTGTTCCTGTGGCGGTCAGAGACACGCCGTCTCTGCGGAATGCTGCGGACACACTTCCCTCTCTCCCTGCTCTGGGGCCAGCAGGAAACCGTAGGTCGTCCTGGAGCCGCTGAAGCCGCTGAAACCGCTGAAGCCGCTGTTGCTGTAATCAGAGGTTATGTCTGTTGTTCCGCAGTCTTCCTCTGCTTAAATCACTGTGTTTAGAGCTTTTCAGTCTGAGGAGGGAACCTTCGTCTCTGCAGCCTCTGTCTGTGTGGTCAGCCTCGGTGGCATGAAAAATCACTTATTACAGAGTAGCGTCTACCCGGCACCACAAAAAAGCCGCAGCAAGTGCTGGTGATTACGGTGATAACCCTATAGAGGCAGGTGTGGGAATACAAAGAGCCCGTCTGAGACAGGGGTCAGTTTCACAATCCCCACCTACAGGCCTGAGAGTAGGGGGAGGGAGAGGGTAGGGGAAAGAGAGAGGGAGGGAGAGGGAGGGGGGAGGCACTCTCTCTTCCTGCTCTGAATGGGAAAAGCTCTGGTCTGGATGGCGGCGGAGGGCTCTTATCTTTGATGGTGCTTAATTGAGAGTAATTGGATTATGGAGGTTCCTCACGGGCCCCCACTGCAGGCAGAACTCCTGGGCTGCGTGAGGAGATGATGATGATCAGGAGGGCCTGTGTAGCCTGAGAGCAAGAGCGTTTCCCTCCTGCAGGCAGTACCAGCCAATCACTGGGCACTCCTCACGGTCCCTCCTTTTATTCCCGCCACTCCGGCTCCTCATAGATGTTTGCATTGTCGCGTATGAAGCTTTTTTGTGGTACTTGCTGGTCTCTGACTGAAGTAAAAACAGTGTTTGTTTTGAATTTTGAATCAATCCAATAAATGCAAAATATTCTAGCATATATTGCTCAGCAATCTGGTGTAGCAGCAAAGAGCAGGGAGCATAACCAAAAGGTTATTTATTTTTTTTATCACGATATCGCCAAATTAGATATATTGTTACATCCCTAGTATTGACATGTGTATAACTGATCCAGTGAGGTCACAGGAATGAGACCCTAATTCCCCTCTCTCTCTTTCTCCCTCTCTCTCTCTCTCTGTCTCTCCTCTAGGAACGGGTGGAGTACCTGTTCCTCATCATTTTCACAGTGGAAGCGTTTCTGAAGGTAATAGCCTACGGACTGCTCTTCCACCCCAACGCATACCTGCGCAATGGATGGAACTTGCTGGATTTCATTATAGTGGTAGTAGGGTGAGTATCACCTCTCCATCTCCCTGATGCTTTCTGAGGGATGCATCAGCTGAACCTCAGACACTCAACCTCTCACACTGTCCCACTCAGGACAGGATGAACACACACTCTGTTTGGCTTTGGGACATGCGCTGTGGAGATGTTTAATGCTATATTTAGAGGAGGGATGTGTGTGGGGAAATTGAGTCATGTCTTATTGGTTACTGTAAATTATAGCTGTGTATGAATGGTCCTATATACAGTAAGGACAACATATTTTTATTAGCACAGAATAACAACTTCATAAACACTATATAATATACAATAGACATTCATAGACATTTGTACAGACTGTAAATGACATGTAAACTGTCATAGGATGAGCTAATACACATATTAGTAGATATGTGACATTATAATGAGAAATGTCTTGGCATGTTGATGCTCGTTATGACACAATGGCATTTGGCATGAGTTTTTTATGAGTGATTATGAATGGCTTACAAGTGGTTATGAGTCCCTGTGCTGTTGTATTGCTGCATACTGTATGTTCATGAAGACATTATTTAATTCTGGAACATTTCACAGACAATGATACCAAAATTGTTAATGGACATCAGAAATGATATGATAATGTGGCAGGTATTAAAAAGAGTTTAGATCACTGATGTCCTTCTCAGTCATGATGGCAAAGACACAGATATTCCTTCGGATGTTTTGTTTCCAAAGGCCAATCCCCCATACACTTACGCCCCTATACTGAGGGACTCTGCGTTACATGGGTGAGCCTAAAATAACTCACGCTGGATAATTAAGGTTTTCACACAGTGCTGCTGAAGCTCTGTGCTCTGCTTGTATCTTGCTAATTTGCATGTCGTTTTGGTTTGGGCCTCAGCTGATTGGTGAGATTTCTCCGATCAACGGAGCGTAACTCTGAGCTTCTGAGGAGTGGCTCAGACTGTCTGCTCTGAAGTCGCGGCGGCGAACAGAAGCCCGTATCAAACGGGAAACTCCGGCGATGGGAAATAACACATTAGCAGGGACCCTCAGTGGCCTGAGAAAATATATCGGCCTCTTTTAAAAGCATCTCATGTACACAGATGGAGGGCAGACAGAGCTGATAAGGGCTCGGCTGTTTGGAGAGCAGGAGGCTGAACACTCCAGCTAAACGGCTGGCATATAAAGGATGACCCCAGAAGGCCCGTATCCTCGGTGCACCGCTGTATGCGCAGAGACGCCGCAGTTTGGGCGTGCAGCGTAACAGGGGTTCGGTGTTTTAAGGGGGTCCTGCAGCAGGTTTGATCTCGTAAGCGGGCTGCTCCAAGGGCCCTTTTCACTGTGTGGGGAAGGCTGAGTGGAGTCGGAGCACATTATAAAATCATTGCTGCGAGAAATTGATTTATAACTGCGGAGTTACAGTTTCAGAGCCGATGTGGGAAAGAGACGCTGTTGAGCGGAGTGTAGGAGAAGTGAGAGTGTAAGTTTTACACTGGATGAAAGCTCTCTCGTTCTGTAGATTATTGCAGCGGCCGTTCTCCCGGTGTACCTGCGTGACTGCTCACCACAGCACACATTACTCACATCTGACAGCGCGTTGCCAGGCTCGGGAAAGAGGGGTCGCAGAGACAGAGAGGAGCGGAATGAGTGCTTGTCTGCGCTGCCCTGTTTGCCTTCCCTCTAACCGAGCTCACAGCATCTGCTCAATGAGCAAGAGAGAGTGTGTGCGTGTGTGTGTGTGCTCTGTGTGTGTGTGTGCGTGTGTGCTCTGTGCGTGTGTGTGTGTGTGTGTGCTCTGTGCGTGTGTGTGTGTGTGTGTGCTCTGTGCGTGTGTGTGTGTGTGTGTGCGTGTGTGTGTGTGCTCTGTGTGTGTGTGTGTGTGTGCTCTGTGTGTGTGTGTGTGTGTGTGTGTGTGTGCTCTGTGTGTGTGTGTGTGTGTGTGTGTGTGTGTGTGCTCTGTGCGTGCGTGTGTGTGTGTGTGTGTGTGCATGTGTGTGTTTGTGTGTGTGTGTGCTCTGTGTGTGTGTGTGCGTGCTCTGTGTGTGTGTGTGTGTGTGTATATGCCTCTGTAATTACGCAATAGCTGGGAGCGCAGGTTGACTCTGACGCTGATGCTAATGCCGTGTAGAATGCGTAAATTGAGCGTGCTAAGCAGCGGAGCGGCCGGGCCTCCCTGCAGCGTAGGGGCCCCGTGGGGGGGTTAGGGTGACAGGCAGATAATGAGGGCCTCTCAGTGGCCCCTCCACCCAAACCCCCCCACAACCCGCCCGCTCATGCGCTCAGTCTCATCCGTCATTCTCAGCTCTGCATGGATGGGGTCCTCCCCAATCACAGCCCTGTCCTGTTTAAGGCCGCAGACTCGGCTGGGGTGCCTCTTAAACACCCCTCCATCACACAACAGAGAGCAAGCCAAGGGACAGCTTCCTGAGGAGACGTCCACAATATCAGAAAAAACATGTCTGTCCCAAAGTCCAAGGCACCATATTTGACAATTAAAAGACCTTTTATGATCTTGCCACATCAAACTTCGAATATCTGTTTATCTACTTGTACATCCATCTTATACAGCTTTCTAATTTTGAGTTTTACTCAGATATTACTCAGATTCCTTGTCCATGTATTATAGTTGAATTGTTGGTATGAATCAGTTTAGCTAAAAATTTGCGCTCCATAATTAGATAAAATGATTATTGTGTAAACTGATCATTTTCGAGCTTTATGGTTAGCTGAAGGATGTCATTTCCATTAATGATGCTGAATACATCAGTCCTGAGTGTGTCATTAAGAGTCTAAAAAAAGAATCGACTTTTCGCTTAATTTAATCACTGAGCTCACTGAGCTGCAGTATCTCATAAAAGTTGATTTTGCTATCAGCTAGCTAAAGACAATTCTAAACAGAGACAGTTCTGTGTCACTCAGTCAATTACAGTTTAAAGGTACATTTGAATAACTGGAGTCCCACAGTTCCACTTCATACATTTCAAAGACATGGCAAATCAGATGTTTGAATATGGAGGAAATTTATCTTTTGTGTTTTGATTGAATATTGATCCATACAGTGGCAAGTTACACAGTCTCCTCTTCCACAGTAATAGCTTTTGTGAAATTTTACCCCTCGAGTGAGTATTAAATCATTTTTGTAAGATTTGTTGCAGATTCGTTGTATTTGGATGTTACGTAACAGAGCCCTCCCGATGTTTTGCTGACCTTTCATCACATCTGACCTTCATTCACATCTGCATGAAGGGCGTCCTGTCCTCATAGCAGCAATGTCAAAGTTTCACAATAATCATAAATAAAATGATGAAATATGTCATCACACATAGTCATAAATAACATGATGAAGTACGCCATCACACATAATCATAAATAACATGATGAAGTACGTCAGCACAAATAATGAATGTTCTGCGTTGTCTGTGTGGGAACATCCGTGACAATTCACAAGATTGCACACCATGCATTAAAAGTCATGACGCTGGTCTGATTATTGATGGCTACAGTAGCCCATCTCTTGAACAGGAAGGATTCAGGGTTCTTGGTCCCTGAAGCTTCTGGAGGTGGCATTTCCCGCCAATCAGGCAATCAGCACTGAGCTGAAGGCAGAAACTCCTGTGCAAAGTGCCCAGCACGGCGCACTCTGTGGCTGAGTCAGGCCACGGCCTGTGTGCGTGAGGCTTTAATGGAAGCAGTTTTACTGAGCCGCGCTGGTTTCAGAGCGCAATTAACAGGTGCGTGAAGCATTTTCATTCAGCCTCTCCCCCTCGGTTATTAAAGAAAAGTTCTGCTCTCTCCTGTTTCCACAATACTCAGCCAGCCATGTTGGCCTGTCCCTTTTGTTCCCCCACACGCAATGTCAGGCTCCGTCTGACTGAGCAATTAAACCGGATACGTACACATTACCACCCACGAAATCAATTAAAAAGGAAAAAAGACGTGTAAAAGACTTCTGGCTTTTGAAGAGAAAGAAAGATACCCCAGACTTTGTCATGCAAATGATTTTAATTATTGAGCAGGATCGCCCTGGGGTGCCATAATGGTGGCCCTTCCAGGGAAGGGGCCTGCCTCTATCTGTCTCTGATGAGTGACAAACGCACATCCCCCCCCCCCCCTTCTCCATCCCCCTCTCCCTTTCTTCCTCTCTCTGTTTTCTGATGAATGCACTTTGAGCTTTGCTAACTTTCTCTTCAACCTTCAGCCAGAGATTAGGGGAAATGTAGTTATCGGTACGATTGCTTGTCATTTCCAATCATCAGAATCTGAAGCAGGGGTATGTAAAGGATGCGGGAGGATGGGGAAGGTTACTGCCGCTTTTGCATAATATCCTTCACAGACAGATGAAATGAGCTCTCCGCTGGCTGATTGAGTGGGGGCTATTTCATCTCAGAGGCTGATGTGAGGTTTCTCATGTATTTATCAGTGTTGAGACCTATCATTTGTAAGCTGTTTATATATGTGATTGCAGTGCGGTTTACAGCAGATCAGGCAGCAGCAAGGCAGTGTGTGAAGTACAGATCGGTTGGGACATCCCTGTCGAACACAAACACGGCGGATTGCCGATACTTCATTTAGATGTGAATTGTTTTCATTTTTCATTTGCTAAGCTGTGAAAATGAAATATCTTTCCTGGGACTGATGCACAGATGGGTCGCTTTCTCCTACAGTGAATCAGGTCATAAGGTCGTGATGGTCGATTCTCGAGACCTCAGAATTGTTTCTGTGTTTTTTTTTCTTGTAGCAGGCCTGTGTTATTTCCGCAGGATTACGAGCGTGTTTCTTTTGCTTGTACTCTGAGGCTGCAGACTGTTTTTTTTTTCACGCTCGGGCTCAAACGGGCATCAGGAGGGTGTTATCTGGTTTTACCGCGAGCTGCGCTCTCTGCGGCGGGAAGGTTAACGGAGATTACGGTAACAGGCGCGTGTGCAGCGGTGCTCGATGGCTTTATTAGCATGCCCTCTGTGGGGCGGCGGCGTGTGACACAGGGCTGCAACACTGTGTACAGCGCATGTAGGCCCTGCAGCCCTGCACTCGAACCCGGAGCGGCGTGACAGGACTCACTGGCTGCTCTGACCCCCAGCTGCTTCACCTCTGAGGGCCTGTCTGTGAGGGCCTGCCTGTGAGGGTCTGCCTGTGAGGGCCTGCCTGTGAGGGCCTGCCTGTGAGAGGCACTGAGGTGCAGGGCCTGTCTGTGAGTGCCTGTCTGTGAGGGCCTGCCTTTGAGGGCCTGTCTGTGAGTGCCTGTCTGTGAGGGCCTGCCTGTGAGAGTCTGCCTGTGAGGGCCTGTCTGTGAGGGCCTGCCTGTGAGGGTCTGCCTGTGAGGGCCTGCCTTTGAGGGCCTGTCTGTGAGAGCCTGTCTGTGAGGGCCTGCCTGTGAGAGCCTGTCTGTGAGAGGCACTGAGGTGCAGGGCCTGTCTGTGAGTGCCTGTCTGTGAGGGCCTGCCTGTGAGAGCCTGCCTGTGAGAGCCT
This sequence comes from Megalops cyprinoides, assembly GCF_013368585.1. Classification (NCBI taxonomy): domain Eukaryota; kingdom Metazoa; phylum Chordata; class Actinopteri; order Elopiformes; family Megalopidae; genus Megalops; species Megalops cyprinoides. Next base: position 23,379,914 of record NC_050605.1, read on the forward strand.
GTCTGTGAGAGGCAGTGAAGTGCAGGGCACGCTGTGTCAGTCTCCCCGTCTCTGCTGAGAGCTCCGGAACACAACAGCGTGACAGTGGAAGAATCCCCACAGGGAGCACTTAATGTATTCACCAGCGGGGGACCAGGTGTCTGAAGTGACACTGTGGAAGCCCTATGTACCTGATATCCATGTGGGGGAAAGTTCTTTATGTAAATAACCACAAGAGATCTGCTGTGAATCTGCTTATTGCTGCAACGTGTGGGCTTTTACTCTATTCAGTGTGTACCTTCCTTTGTATATGAAAACGTAATTTTGTGTCATTTATTAAATGAAAAAAAACTGACGTTGGAAACGTACCTTTTACCTCAATAAAGGGAACGTCACAGATAACGCTCCAGTGTATTTGCAGAAGCACTAAATGCTCTGAGTGTTCTCCTCCTCGTTTAATGCGTTATTGATGTTGAATTCTGATTTTGGGCACTGATGCGTCATTAGAATTCAACAATCAGCTGGTGATTAATGGCCCTGCAAGTCCTCCCGGTGCAAATTCAATTTTAATTTCCTGCTCTAATCGGACATTTTTCACTCAAGAGTTTAAAGAGGCCCAGAGACTGTACAGTTCTGCGTTTTACTAACAAAATAAAAAAAGAGACCTTTTCAAGAGAAAAGTGCTTTTCAAGTAGTCATTTTATCTGTGCTAATTGATAATTCAGCGCATCTGAAGGAGGCGCAGATGCCCTTTGAGAGGAATTCTGTGGGAAATGTTTTTGCGGTTGTTGCGGTTTATGGAGTAGAACCAAATCTCTCAAAGCTGAGCCAAAACTGGGGCTTTCCAGTGGCAAAGCCGGTGTTTGCTGACAGTTTACTGCCACGCTGGCTGCCGTGATGCCGTTTAATTTCTGCAACTTGTGAGGATTAATGAGTCCTTTGCTGCTCCTGGTGTATCAGCCATGAAATTGTAAACTGCAGCCTCATCATTATTAGTACTGGGCTTCTTAAATAACACGAGTTGTGGTGAAAAATAAAAGTATATTGATATGTGATG
>NC_050605.1:23383449-23398449 GCF_013368585.1 Megalops cyprinoides
CCTGCGCCCCTCCCCACGCCCACGGAAGGCACTGCTTGCCGCAGAACATCACCAAGTGCGAGATGGGATGGGAGGGGCCCAACGACGGCATCACCAACTTCGACAACTTTGCCTTCGCCATGCTCACGGTCTTTCAGTGCATCACCATGGAGGGCTGGACTGACGTACTGTACTGGGTGAGTCGCTGCCATGAACTCTGCTTTGGTCCGGGACTGCTGTACCGCCCCAAACTGTACAGAACCAAGTACAGACACACTGACCACAGACGCACTCACAGAACCACAGACTACACATTCAACACAGCCACACTAACTACAGACACACCAATTACACACACACTGACCACAGACACACTCACAGACACACAGACTACACATTCACCACAGCCACACTAACTACAGACACACCAATTACAGACACACTGACCATACACTCAAAATGGGCCCACAAATTACTGCACATTTCAACACAGCTGACACACACAATTATGCACCGATGGATGTACACACATAAACACACACACACGCGCATTCATGCAGGCTCATGCATATGCACAAGAGTAAAGGTGACTCGTCCCTTCAGACATAATGTAAGTGAATGTGCTCAGAAGCATTTCCTAAACAAATGCTGATTACCCAGTCAGGCATTCTGAATGTTTGAATTCATTTGAACAGTAATACTGACTTCATGTACGAAATATATAGCATATGAGGGTATGAAAAATAATCTGCAGGAGCTAATTTCTTTTTGCAGAATCAATGCGCAAAGTGGGCTGTGTAATTGAAGACACGGGTATAACGTGTGTAGCATCACAACTTTCCTAATTCCGGACTGTGCATTATTAGCATTAAGGCAGTCTCTGGGTGCAGTTTTACATGTCATAGATTCACCAGTTTCGGAGTTAATGGTCAATATTAGAAATGAACATGAAACAAGATCAGTGTGACAGAAAAAATGGAAGTACAGTATTTATCCACAGTCCGTGTTTGGCAAATACAAAAGTAAATTTAAATATCCCTTTGTTTCAAGGTAAATACTTTGTTTGCAAAGATTTAAAACAGTACATGAGCACAACAGTAACTGAAAATAGCGATAAATGCAATCCAAGAACATCTGCTCATCACTATCAGACCCAAAAAGGGCCTAGTCTAAGCTGTACTCAGATCTTTATCATCTACACTGATCAACACAATGGCCTGGATTCATTCAACATTTGTCCTTAATTTTGACTTAACTTTGACACTTTGTATAAACATTGTAAACATCTCTATTCATTTATTTTGAAGATCAGTGAGCTCAGTGAGCTGCCCTGACCTTTAATTATGAGTGACAGTTAAAGAGAAATGGTGATGGAATGCTGGCCAATGTCCTGTTAGCAGCCTGAATTAGCAGACAGTACAGACCCCCCTGCAGTGGCCCCTCCCCTCACTCTGTCTCTGTCCCTCCCCTGTCTGCTGTCCTATCCCTCCTCTGAGGGGCACAGGTGAGGCCTTTCTGCCTCAGTCAGGTGGGGGGGGGCTATGATGATGATGGTGAAGATGGTGGTGATGAATTGCATTCATTGATCTCATAGTATGTGAAATTGTGGTGGTGGCTGGGGATGACTCACCTCGAGCACACATTGCACCTGAATGCTCATCACACGTCAGCTGAGATGGGGGGAGGAATTTAGCTGCGTAAATCAGGGGAGGATTAGAGTAGTCAGCCAGATAGGGAACGTTTCCAGTACACTAGGGAACCCCCCCCCCGCTACTTCTTGTGATGAATCTTTAATGATCACAGCGAGTCTGGACCCCTTTTTCAGAGCCTCACATCTGAACGACAGCATCTCCCACAGCATAGTGTCCCCATTACGGCACTGGCACATTGGTTTGAGCGCCAGTCTGTATGCTGCTGTATTTCTGACCACTCCCATCCCTCTATTCCCACCCATCGGAGCACCTGCAGTGTTTTCCCAGCTCCACATCCACAGGTGTGATCAGGGGTCGTATATACAGCCAGGTGTAGGTCAGTGCTGCGTGAACAGAGTCGCTACAGTAAGGAGCGGGACGGGAAGAACGAGATCCGGCCTCGAGAGAGAGGGGGAACACACACAGCTGTGTTTTCCTGTCTGTGGACACAGAGGGAAAATTCCGTTCAGCAGCTCGTGTGAGATAAAGACAATGATTATATACCTCAGGAAAAAAGTCCTGTCATCCTCTCTTGATTAAAAATAAGGGCTATTTTTAAAACTCTACTCTCATGGTTTCTGCTGATGGGGGCCTTTCCTTGCGAACGCATTCAGCTGCTGAAATCTTGCCTTGTAGATGAATAGGTCTGTCCAGGCAGGTTCAGGTCTTCTGCATTTAATGTACACCTCACTTCCGACTCCACAACTCCTAATTTGCTTGAATTAAAGTAACCGTAGTAGAGCTTTGTGGAAGAATTTATGGTTTCCAAATCACCTATGCCCTGTTCATTTCTCTCTTAGCCTCTTTTTTTCATCTGCTCTTTCTCTGCCTCCTCTTTCTTCCTCTCCTGTTTCCGTAACCCGTTCCTTTCTCTAACCTTCCTCCATCTTCCAGATGCAGGACGCTATGGGATATGAGCTTCCCTGGGTCTATTTTGTCAGTCTGGTCATCTTTGGATCCTTTTTCGTACTAAATCTGGTTCTGGGGGTGTTGAGCGGGTAAGATCGCCGTGTGTCCCCTTATGGCCGTGATAAACCCTTCAGACAACAAGACTCCAGGGAGAGCAGTTCTGGAAGGGGCGCAGTGCAGGCGAGAACTCGATGTCCTTCCAATAATAAGCTCTACAACAGGAACCTGATGGACATCGATGGAATTTGCAAAAAATTGGGGGGAAAAAAACCATATTAATATACAACGGCTGTAACAGATCTGCAGACAGATTAAAAAAAAAAGCAAAAAGCAAATGGGATCTCTTTAATTGCTGTGGAAATGCCAATCCAGAAATTTGACTGTTCTTTTCCATGAATCACGCCGGTTGTGTTGAAAATGTCAGGTTATTATTTGGATTCCCACAGAGAACGATGAGGTAATGGCGAGTTGGAGGGGTGTCAGTGCAGTGGTGTGACAGAGGCAGAGAGGATTCTGGGATAGGAGGCCCCCCAGGGGTGGGGGGAGGGGTCGTTACAGTGCCGTAACAGGCTGAGGAACTACGCAGCTGTCTACCTGTTTTATGATAATCTGTCTCAGTGGAGACTGGAGGCACCTTAGTCATAGGCCACTGTAGGCCAGCCCTGTTCCAGCAAAACAACAGCTGACTGTCATCAATGGAAATGAGAAATCACCGTTTTACTCGTTTGTGACGTGAGACAAAGCTGGGTTTTCTAGATTTATTTCCACATTTGAATCATAATTCCCGATTGCTGCATTTTCAATTGGGAGAGGGCAGTTTGTACTGTGGCAGAGTCAGGGACTAACAGTGTGAGGCTGCATTAACTGCCGTGTGAATGACCTTACAGTGGAAATGAAGCTGCAGAAGCTGCCGCAGGCAGCAGGGTTTTATTGGGCCGAGAGGGAGGCAGGGAAACGCAGCGTGAGTGATTCAAGCAGTGGACATCAGTAAATATTCACTCACATCTGTTTCATTGGAAAGGCTGATGTTTGACGGCCACAGGGAATAAACTGGCCTGAATAAACAGACTTAACTTTCTCCATCTCGAAAAGTAGTAGTTTGGCTGTTCTGATTTCCCTCTCCCTCCGTGCTGAAGTGGGTCAGGGAATGAAAGTTTCTTGATGTACTGTAAAAGGTCTGTCCAAAGTGTCGACCCCAGGGAGCCGCCTCCCACTTAAAGACACTTCCGGCTTTGTGAAGCGTGCGGAGCTGCACCAGGTGGTCCTGTGAGCATGGCAAACGCTTCTGTTTTTCATTATCAACTCTGGGAGGTTTTTTTTGTTTGTTTTAAATGACTTTAGCAATTTTTTTCCAAATAAATCAGACAGTGCGGAGGAACATTTAGACTAATTTGGCGGTCATGAAGCAGAGTTTCTGGGGCTCATTTGGAATCTCCACACAATTAAAGAGACACGTCTGATTGGATGTGCCCGTGAGTGGCAGGTGTCGTAGAACACGCCCGGTGGAGTCTTGTTGCTCTGAGATTGTAATGCACACTAATTATTGCTCCATCTTTCCAGGTGAATGATGCCACAGGAAATGGGTGGCCGTGGATCTATTTTGTTACACTAATCATCATAGGGTCATTTTTTGTTCTTAACTTGGTGCTCGGTGTGCTGAGCGGGTAAGAACACAGCAGGTTTTATCTGTTTGTTTCTGTCAGCCCTCTCCTCTCCTTCTCTCTGAAAGCTTTATGTTAATGTACCTGGGGGTGTTGCTGTTATCCAGCTGTAATGACAGAGGGCTCCATTGCCAAGTCGATGGTCTGCCCTGTGCACCCGTTGTAATTTACCACTCAACGCTTCATGGTGAGCGCCGTCATGAAAGAGGAAGTGATAATCTCACAACAGCAGCAAAAAAAACCTTCTTCCAGCTGTTATAATTAATCTAGAAATTTAAATTTACTCTTGAAACCCTCAGAGTACCTCCAGCTGTTTGACAATTACCGTCAGTAATTCCATTAGCAGTTTCTCCTTCGCGCCAGTAGCCTTTCCTGTGTATGGGAGCTCTGCAGACCAAACTATTGTTTTCTTGCTTTCTCGCAATTGTGTGCTTTTAGTGTCTGCACCCAATACATGCGTCCGTGCATGCGCCAATGCATGCGTCCGTGCATGCTCACAAAAGGAGTCCGCAGATTAGCGGGGAAAAAAGCTGATAAAGGGCTGAGGCAGCGACCATCCCTGATTATTGTAAGAGAGTCGGGCACACCGCCCACCATGCCGAGCAGAGGGAGAGAGGGAGGTGAGGAAGAGAGGGAGGCAAGGGACGCTCGAGGTGGTGAATTAAAGCTCGGTCGGGCCCGGCTGTCGGCAGCCGCGGCCCATCACTGCAGCCCGTTTGCGTAGCGGATTGTCTGAGACATATGATCTGACGGCGGTTATGAGCTGGGCCTGTTGATCCCAGGGCTGCGCGCTTGCAGCGACGGAGGCAGTAATTTCGTCCGTCCTGTGAGCGCGTGAGCCCCCGATCTCTCCTGGCCCGTCATCACCACCAGCTCCTGCATGTGCATGTACAGACCTGCAGTGCAATTGCAGGGTGGAGATTAAACACAATACTGTTTTATTTAAATATATTTTGTTGCACGCTTCGTGCTAAAAGCTGCTCTCACTGCTGCCTTTGCGCACTTAGAGTTACAGCCCACATCTGCACATCTTTAGGATCAGTTATAACAGCTGACAGTTTGCCTGTTTGTGAACACTGTGCTTTCTGAATGAATGTGAGAGCTGCACTCCAGTACAGGTGTGTTTGGCTTCTGTGTCTGCATGTGCCTGCCCCACCCCACCCCCACACACACACACAGTCCTATTGCTTATGATGAGGTTATGATTGAGTCAAGGTGTAATGAGACAGAGTCACAAAACTCTTAAGCTCCGCCCACTGTCCCTCCTGTCACTCTGTTGAGCCTGTTTACCTGAGTTGCTGCTGGCCATTGTCTCACCTTTCATTTTATGTTTTTTTTTATGTAATTGCTGTACTTTAGTCTGTTGAAAGCCACTTGTTTGACTGGTGTGACTGTTGCCTTTTTCAGCGCATCAGATTTCAGATCAGTCTTCCTTTCTGTTGTTTTTTCTCCTCACCTCCCTCGTTCCCTCCCTCCCTCCCTCCCTCGCTCCCTCCCTCGTTCCCTCCCTCGCTCCCTCCCTCCCTCCCTCCCTCCCTCGCTCCCTCCCTCGTTCCCTCCCTCCCTCGCTCCCTCCCTCGCTCCCTCCCTCGTTCCCTCCCTCCCTCGCTCCCTCCCTCGTTCCGTCCCTCCCTCGCTCCCTCCCTCCCTCGTTCCCTCCCTCCCTCGTTCCCTCCCTCCCTCGCTCCCTCCCTCGCTCCCTCCCTCGTTCCCTCCCTCGCTCCCTCGATGGCGCAGAGAGTTTTCGAAGGAGCGAGAGAAGGCCAAGGCGCGGGGGGACTTCCAAAAGCTGAGGGAGAAGCAGCAGCTGGAGGAGGACCTGAAGGGCTACCTGGACTGGATCACCCAAGCGGAGGACATCGACCCGGAGAACGAGGAGGAGGGACTGGACGAAGAGAAGCCCAGAAACCGTGAGTGCCGGCGGGGGCGAGGGTGGGGGGCGTCTGTGAGGCAGGAGAGCTGTGTGGTGTGTGGATTTGTGTGAAAGTGCATCGGGTGGCTGGAGAATTGAAGATGGTGAGACGTCCATTTTAGCAGCAACCATCACTGTCACATTACTGGCCGTCAGTGAAACAAAAAATGTATAAGTTTTACGTATATATATATATATATATGAAGTATAAAATTCTCAAATTCAGCACAGCCCCTGGGTTCTCCCCTCATACCTGGCTGTAAGTGGTGTCCCTCTCGAGCACAGACTGCCAGACCTAACGCTCTCTTGATTGCTCTGGCAATTCCTTTTCCTCCTCCCTGGTCAATGGGGTATTGATTCATCCTAAGGCCTTCATGCGAGGGTGGTTTATTTCTTTGTCTGGTTATATATTGCTCGGGGGGGCTGGGTCGGTGGCAGCGCTGCTATGTTAATCACCGCAGTGAAATCTGCTGCGTCAGGGAGCTGGCGGGGAGTGCGCTCTCACACCCCATAATGCCGCTCACCCCATCACCCTGCAGTCGTCACGGCAACGACAGACCCACCACACGTCACCGTACATCACGCCACGTCTGCTTTCACCACCGGCGGTTTGGTGGATGCTACCGAACCAACCGGTAGATTCCAAAGATTTATGAGAGATGTGTTGTTCGTTTTGGGGTTTTTTTTGGTGTTTTATGGTGCACCAGCGTCCCCTAACTCTGAAAGCGACAAGCGATTTGGATTTTTTGACAAATGCATCAAGCAGTGACCGGTGCCAGCCCTGCGGGGGCGGGCTCGTACCCACGGCCGAATTTGCTGAGCTGGTGAGAGGTGTCAGCAAGCTGTTCTGCGTCAGATCAGGTCATCATCGCTGTGACTGTCAGGGAGCATTCTCAAGGAGATGTAGTCAGGCTATTATTTTATGGCATCAAAGTGCTAAAAGAGTCTTTTTGCTGCTGTGTGTCATTAAGGTCAGCAGTGAGATCGCCTCCTGCTGGACGCATGGTGGAATTGTCGCTACTCTTCATGTACACCTGCACTCCCTGCCAGACCTCTTCCTTCTGTTTAAAAGGAGGGAGGAGCCGTGTGAGAGGATCCCTGCTCCCGACTCCACACGTTTGGATCTTTTTAAAGAGTGAAATACGATGTGAGGCTCAGGAGGTTTAATGATTGTTGTTTTCCCTGTGTTGGGACTAAGTCTGGTCTCCACTGTGCTTCATTACCCACATTAATGGGAGGCGTCAGAGTGAAGAACGGTTACGGTGTGTAGCTCTCTGTCTCTCTCCCGCTCTCTCTCTCCCCCTGTCTCTCTCTCTCGCTCTCTCTCTCTCTCTCTCTCTACCTCTCTGTCCGTCTCTTGCCCTCTTTCTCTCTCTCCTTCTCCCGTTCTCTCTCCCGTCTCTCTCTCTCTTCCTCCTTCTCTCTCTCCCCCCCTCTCTGTCTCTCCCTTTCTCCTGCTCTCCCTCTCTCTCTCTCTCCTGCTGACGTTTCCCACAGCACTGGAGCCCTGGTGCAGGATGGGCACGGGGGGGAAAGTCCTGCTGATCCCAGGTCAGTACGCAGGCACATTGACAGGCAGCCAGGAGGGTTTTTTTATTGGAGAGAGAGAGGGATTGGATTTGGGGGATTTGCTTGCAGGGCAGGTCTCTGTGGTGTGCAGGTGCTGGTTTACAGTGACCGCCGGGGTCAGGCCTTGTTTCATATACTCCTGTGTAATTAAGTCAGCTCGTGGCAGGCGTCCAGCACGCCGCGTTTAGACAGGCAGGAGTGAGCGGACACTCTGAGTCTCAGTGAGGAGGATGACAAAAACCACTGGAGCAAGTGGGCGAATCTCAGTGACCCCCACACCATCTCTATCCCTCTTTCTACCTCTGGTTTTATTTTTTTGCTCTCTCTACCTCCCTATCTCTCTCTCTACCTCTCTCTCCATCTCACCTATCTCTCTTTTTCTACCTCTTTCTTTCTTTCCATCTCTTGCTCTATCTCTTGCCCTCTCTCTCTCTTGCTCTGTCTTCCTCTCTCTCTTTTTGTCCCTCTGTTTCTTCTTTTCTATCTCTTGCTCTCTCTCTCTCTCTCTCTGTGTGTGTGTGTGTGTGTGTGGGCTCATATTGTTCTGTGACAAAGAGCCAAGCAGGTATCGCAGGCCAGAGGAGCAAGTCCTTGAAGTGAAATTCAGTTCCTCTGCCTTACATCTTCCTCTGTCTGAGCGCTGTGCTCCACACGCATTAATCTTATCAGACCTCGGCCAGCCAGTATTGTTGTTTATATGGTCCCACATTAGATTAAGTGCTCACTTCATACAGCCTCTATAAAGCATACATAACACCTTAATTAGCATGACAGGGACACTGTATGTAGCAGTTACACACAAATCAGATTTATGGAAGTTAGCATCAATTAGTATGCCATGATTTCACAAAAAAAATTAATGTAAGGCTATATCAGTCTGAGTAAGCAGTTGTGAAGCACTACAGTTGCTTATTAACACTTTATAAAGTAGCAACCCCATGCCTATGAAAGCACTGCATATGCATAATGAGAACATTATGAAGTTATACTCATTATGGTTGTGACATACTTGTGTATGTGATCTGTGGCTGCTCTGCAAATAGTTCAGAAAATTCAAATAACCTCCGGAATTCTGATCAGGTAGTTGCAGGTTCAAATCCAGGTGGAAGACTACAGCTGTTCCTCTGAAATGCAATCAACCTGATGATTTCAACTAAAATAAGCTCAATTATGTGAAAGAGCTTGGTTTCAGGGTTGGTTGCATCTTTTGGACTAAAAATTACCCCCAGAGTGAACAGTGAAATCTGTAAAGTAGGACATTTTGTGTTAAAAGTGTTGAGAAAGTTACTTGATAAAATGTTATGTATTAAATATGGCATGCCACTTTATGAGATCTATCATGTGTGGCAGTCCTGGACATCTGCTCATATTGGAAAGATTTCACACCTCTCCAAGATCAGAACTGTTTGGATTATTCAGATACTCCAACCAAAAGGTTTTATTTAATTCTAAGTGTAAAAAACTCTGTTGATGTTTTTACGTTCCGGATGATTAGACTAGAATGTCATGTGGCCAAATGCAAATGGAATGTGTTATACATATTTCTATTGAATATGAACATGAAATAATGCAGTGCTGAATATAAGATTAACTCTCCCTCGTCGGTGGACCGATAAACGGCAGCGGTGTCTCCCTGGGGCCCAAGGCCTCTCTGGCTGAGCGGGGCCCGATCATCACTGTCACTTTCAGTGTCACCCGCACTGCTAAATTCGTCACGACCTCCATCATTAGGACACGCAATAAAACAGTCATTAACGGGCTCTCTCCAGGCAGAGCTGCCATCGGCGCTGTTCATTTGTGGCCCTGTGGATTTGTTTAAGCGTGGAGCGATCGTGGCGGTTTCAGCGGCCGCCTTCTCTCGCGTACAGCCTGCCATCTTGAGAGCTGCGTCTGCTCGGCGCGCTGTGCTCTCCGTGTCTCGGTGTGTTGTGGTTGCCATGCCGCTGAGACCCTGCTTTGTTGGGGGATTAGTGACTTTGCAGATGAGTGTGGGCCGGAGGAGACAGCCGATGTGTTTGCTGTGTGTGATTCAGAGCCCTCTGGGGAGAGCGGTAATGAAAGACCTGCTCTGATACCGGAGAGGAGGGGAGAGGAGAGGGGAGAGACCAGCCCCGAGCTCTTCGTCCTCCAGCTAATCTCCCCTCCGATGACTCATCCCAGAACCCTGACCTTCGGCTGGGGTCCCCAAGGGTCTGGCACCCCGTGAGACGCCCGGCTCTCGCCCGGCTGTAACGGAGGGTATAATAAGGAGAGGGATAGCGGAGACTCGTCCCAAAACCGTTGGCCCCTCCCCCCTCGCCCAGATTCACACACCTGCTGAGGGGGCCCTGCCTATGTGAGAGAGCCTGGACCCGGGTTCAAGGAGGGAGGACCAGAGGGGGTGGGAGGGGAGAATGCACATTCCATTACATTTAGCAGACACTCTTATCCAGAGATAACAGCAGCTCGCATAGGTTACAGTTTTTACATATTATGAATTTATACAGCAGTATATGTAGGCAATTCAGGGTTAACTATCTTGCCTAAGAGTACAACAACAGTGCCCCAGTGGGGGATCGAACCAGCAACCTTTTGGTTATGAGCCCTGCTCTTTACTGCTATGCTACACTGCCACCTTCAAGTCTATTTGGCATAGTAAGTCAGTCATAGATTAGGCAGCCTTTTTCCCCTGCCACTCTGGGGATGTCTGCTCTGTTACACAGAGGCTGTCTCTGCGCAGAGCTGGCGTGAGAGAGGGAGGGGGTTAGCGTGTCTTAATGGTGATTATCAGAGCTCCATGCTGACAGTTAAAGTGCAGCAGAGCTTGTGAACGCATCCTGCCCGGTGTATCTGCAGCAGGCCCGACCCCCGGCCGTCTGCACGCGTGGTCTGCGCGCCCGTGCTGTACAGGCTCCGACGCAAGGCGTGTCTGAAAGCGTCAGAAAGGTTTAGCTGGCTTTTCCAGCACTGTAGCTTCATGGAGGCAGAGGGAGAGAGAGAGAGAGAGAGAGAGAGGAAGAGGGAGAGAGAGAGGGAGAGGGAGAGAGAGAGGGAGAGGGAGAGGGAGAGAGAGGGAGAGAGAGAGGGAGGGGGGAGAGGGAGAGAGAGAGAGGGAGAGAGAGAGAGAGAGGGAGAGAGAGAGAGAGCGAGAGAGAGGGAGAGAGAGAGGAGGGAGAGGGAAAGAGGGAGGGGGGAGAGAGAGAGAGGGGAGAGAGAGAGAGGGAGAGAGAGAGGGAGAGAGAGAGGGAGAGAGAGAGAGAGGGGAGAGAGAGCCAGAGAGTGAGGGGGAGACAGAGAGAGAGAGAGAGAGAGAGAGAGAGGGAGAGAGAGAGAGAGGTGAATCCAAGGCCCTGGAGTCCTATCTGCGAGATCAGAAAGGAATGGCGTCTGATTTTATCCCTGAGTCTTTAAAAACGTGTCAGCAGGGCTTACACCTCACTCGGCTGATGTACTGGAGACTTGTGAGAGGAAGAGATAAGAAGTGTGTGTGTGTGTGTGTGTGTGTGTGTGTGTGTGTGTGTGGGCGGGGGGGTGTCACAGTATTACATCATCACAGCACCAAAGCCAGGAAAGGGGCCTAGAAGACTCAGTTTGAAAGCTGTGCAGCAGCCTTACGCTGGCTAAATGAACGTTTCCTGGGCTGAGAGTGAGATGCTGTTCGCACCCCTGTGTCCTGGGATCCGTGCACAGAAAAGATAGAGGAGAGGGGCGGAGCTGTGGGGTCTCTCACAGGCCTGGGGGCGGGAAGGCACTCCTCCCCCGCCTCCTTCGATAAGTGGCCCGGCTCGTTTGATTGGCAGCCATAGCAGTGGAGTTTGGATTCCCTTTACTGAATACTGGAGGGGTGGAGCTTTGCAAAAATCCTCCGTTGTCATGGCAATCAGCATCATTCTGTCCTCACATCAGCAACCTCACGCATCACAGCCCGGCAACCTCTCAAACAAGAGGCGCAAGCTTGTGATGCTCGCTGAGATGTGCTCCTCTCCGCCTGTGAGGTGACAGAGGGGCACCTGTGTGGTGATGCAGGCCTCAGTCTGCCCCCTGCAGGCAGGGCGAGGGAACACGGCCGATCTGCCCTCTGAAAGGAGCAGCGGGGCCGTGCTCCACCGGCTCACTGTCAGGGGAACCGTGTGAGGAGCAGCAATGATACAGCAGCAGAGCTGCGTCCTGCCAGGGACAGAGAGGCAATGCTGTGGCCCAGTTGTGAGGCTGCTGTTTTCTCAGCCGCTGATAGCAGCGCTGTGCAGGTGTGACGGGGTCAGACACGGAGCAGCTGTTTTCGGCCGGGGTTGGGATGGGGGCACACACGGTGCCACTCTGCATTGACCCGGCTGAGAGACACTACTGCACAACACAGGAGTCACACAGGAGAGCAGCCACACACACACACACACACAACCGTACACACACTCACACGCACGCACACACACGCACACACTCACGCACACAAATACACACACACACTCACATACACACACACACACACACGCACACACGCACGCACGCACGCACGCACACACACACACACACACACACACACCTACACTCGTTTGTTACCTGAGCAGAATGAAAAACAGCTCCAGCTAGAGGAGGCAGGTAGTCTAGTCAAAGCGCCGTGACACAGTTTCCCATAAATACTGTGCTGAAATAACTGCAATTTCTGCCGCTGCTCTCTGAAGCACCCTTCAAAGCCTGGCAACTGCTGACTCAATGTCAGGACCTGTCTGAGACAGCGCAGCCGCTTTCTGCGAGAGAGGGGGGGCCCCCGGGCAGAACCGAGGGGGGGTGCGGCCCAGTTAATGCCAGGGCGTGCCGGAGGAGAGGAGAGTGCCGGAGGGGTGACCGGACTCCCCCTGCCACGAGGTGCGCACGGGAGCACCAGATCACAGCAATGCAGGTTTGTGCAACAGCTCCATCTAGAGGAAGATTAGGATGTGACACCTCTGCTGCAGTCATGCTGCCAGACAGTCTGTGATCACCTGACGCAGTGATGCCACCATCCGCTGCTAAGGAACAGCCAGCGATCAGATAGGATAGTGTGCTCGTTTCAGGAAGCATGGCAATAAGCCTCCTCCTAATGAAATCCTCAAGATTTTCAGGATTGTGCTGTTCTCCATAGCTTTAGTGTTCTGGCAATCACTGCATCAAACAGCTTCCATATTAAAGCAGGCAGAGCTTCGGGCTGTAGTTGTATCTTCCTGGAATGGACAGCAGAGTTGATGCTTCACTGAGCTTCTCACAGCTGAGCTTCGTCTGGGCTGTCTGTCACACAGCACTGTGTTTCTCACAGAGGGTTTTTCTCACAGAGGATTTTTCTCACAGAGGGCTTTTCTCACAGAGGGTTTTTCTCACAGAGGGTTTTTCTCACAGAGGGTTTTTCTCACAGAGGGTTTTTCTCACAGAGGATGCCTCTCTGTGCTACCTCTGAGCTTCCCCAGAAAGAATCTCACCATAGTCTGCATGTGGTCTCTCACACGCAGACAGAGAATGTGACCCTCAGTCTGCATGTGGTCTCGTGATTGTGGGGAGAGTATCTGTGTGTGGTCTTATGTTGTGAATTCTATCTGTGTCTCTGATCACTTCAGTGAGAATGTGACCACTACCTGTGCACGGTCACTTATGGTCACAGTGAGAATGTGACCACTACCTGTGCACAGTCACTTATGGTCACAGTGAGAATGTGACCGCTGTCTTTGCATGGCCTACAGCTGTTAGTGTCTCTCTGTCTGACTGAGCGGAGAGGGGAACCGTATCGTCCCAGGTCATGGGGGCACCCTGCGCTCATTCATCTCCCCTGGGGAGGGACATCTATCATACCCCTGTTGGGAGGGCACAGGCAGGGGGCAGGTTGCTGGTTGTCTGATGAGTGACGCAGGCTCCTGCGAACAGACAGGATCTCAATGTGAAATCATGTCTTTGCTTTCTCTGTTTCTGTCCTTCCATTATCTGCATCTGTCTCTCCATCAGTCTCTTAATGCTCTTGACACTCGTCCTCTTTCCCTCTCCACCCTCCCCTTTCGCTCCGCCCCTTCCTCTTTCAGCCCCTCCTCTTTCTCTCAGCCCCTCCCCTTTCTCTCTCTACCCCGCCCCTTCCTCTTTCAGCCCCTCCTTTCTCTCTCTGCTCCTCCCTTTCCTCTTTCAGCCCCTCCTCTCTCTCTCTGCTCCTCCCCTTTCTCTCTCTACCCCGCCCCTTCCTCTTTCAGCCCCTCCTTTCTCTCTCTGCCCCTCCTTTCTCTCTCTGCTCCTCCCCTTTCCCTCTCCACCCCTCCCCTTTCTCTCTCTGCCCCTCCCCCTCCCCTTTCAGCCCCTCCCCTTCCTCTTTCAGCCCCTCCTCTCTCTCTCTCTGCTCCTCCCCTTTCCCTCTCCACCCCTCCCCTTTCTCTCTCTGCCCCTCCCCTTCCTCTTTCAGCCCCTCCTCTCTCTCTCTGCCCCTCCCCTTCCTCTTTCAGCCCCTCCTCTCTCTCTCTCCGCCCCTCCCCCGTCTCTCTCTGAGCTGTGTGGGATGTTTGTGTACTGCATGAGATTGCATGAGATACAGTAACAGTTTTCTCTGTGTAAATGGCTGTATAAATGACTGACTGTGATCCTGAGTCATTTCAGAGGCAGGTATTCTAGCTGTGAAGGCTGGGTGTATTCTGAGCCGCATGTGCTCTGTAAGGAAGGGGTGGAGCTCAGAGGCAGGTATTGTAGCTGTGAAGGCTGGGTGTATTCTGAGCCGCGTGTGCTCTGTAAGGAAGGGGTGGAGCTCAGAGGCAGGTATTCTAGCTGTGAGGGCTGGGTGTATTCTGAGCCGCGTGTGCTCTGTAAGGAAGGGGTGGAGCTCAGAGGCAGGTATTGTAGCTGTGAAGGCTGGGTGTATTCTGAGCCGCGTGTGCTCTGTAAGGAAGGGGTGGAGCTCAGAGGCAGGTATTCTAGCTGTGAAGGCTGGGTGTATTCTGAGCCGCGTGTGCTCTGTAAGGAAGGGGTGGAGCTCAGAGGCAGGTATTCTAGCTGTGAGGGCTGGGTGTATTCTGAGCCGCGTGTGCTCTGTAAGGAAGGGGTGGAGCTCAGAGGCAGGTATTCTAGCTGTGAAGGCTGGGTGTATTCCGAGCCGCGTGTGCTCTGTAAGAAAGGGGTGGAGCTCAGTCACTGCTTCATGCATTTGGTGTGTCTTTAACGCGGCACCAGTGAAGGTTCATGGGGCTTTTTTCGAGTTTTTGTTCTGTTTTAATTCGCATCTTAGCACAAATGTAACAAACACATCCTCTAGGTTAATGACAGCGTTTTCTCCCTGATCGGCATTAAAATGTGTGTGCGTGTG